>NW_020950062.1:2158941-2278137 GCF_900497805.2 Vombatus ursinus | reverse complement strand
ATAGATAGATAGATAGATAGATAGATAGATAGATAGATAGATAGATACATTGATGGATACATAGATTGATCTATCAGTAGGTGGGTACACCTGTATACACATATACTGACTGACAAATCCAATGCATTGCTTCTTCAATTATATGTCAGAGTAGTAGGAATTTTTCATCTATTTGATTTTAATACATGAATTGTTAGGTTGATTTCTTTTGAGTGGCCATATATTTCATTTGGGAGATTCTATAATGTTCTAAGGTTCTAGGCAATCAGAAAAATTTCATTCACAGGCAAGAATGCCTAGAGTATATCATCATCTATAGGACATTTCACCTCCTTTAGGATTCTACATAGAACATTCTTCATTAAAGTGGGAAATTCACTTGGGAAGGGTACTATATGTCTTTTTTTTGTTATTTGTTTTACATTACCTCTTTGGAATTAACCTAATAGTAATTATCAGAAGATTATAGAATAAAGGTGAACAAAGATTTCACCTCTTTAGGGATTTTGCATAATCTTCAATTCAATTTACCAAATATTATGTGTCTACTATGTGCCAGGACTATGGTTTGCAATGGAGAGACAGACCCCCAAAAGAAACAGTCCCTGACTTCAAGGAGCTTATATCAAACCAGGCAGAAACAATATATAAATATATAGGTAAATATAAAATGTAAAAAAAAAAAACAACTGGGGCAATGGTTACTTGCTAAAAATGATCGAAATGTCTAGCCAAGGAAGTGACATTTGAACTAATCTATGAAAGGTTTGTGTTTCAGGTATAAGGGTTCTATGTTTTACTAGATGACTAACACAGGAATGTTGATGAGAAAGGAGGTCTGGAACTCAGCTGGTGGTACTGCTCCTTTGCTGCTGTTTAGATAATAATTCTTTATATCTTGTTGATCTTAAGCTTCTAAACCTACTTTTGTTTGAATCCCTAAGAAAGTTTATTTAATCCTGCCTCATGTTAAGGTACAGGATATGTTGAATGCTCTTTGCATAATGTGTAATGCTCTCTGTGTAAATGGATCCCTGAAACCTGGTGATAGGGTCTCAAAGATCTTTTCCTCTTTTTAGATTGCTGGAATATCTAATAGATTTTAGATTTGAGGTCAGAGCATTAAACTTGGAGCTCAGTGACCAGGGTTGAAATTGTTCCTTGCACATTTTCTGACCCAGTCTGTGCTCATGGGCAAATACTTTTATCTTTTGAGTCTTGGTTTACTCATTGTAAAATGAGGAAATACCACTTGCTTGACCTACTTTACAAGGCTATTATGAGGGGAACGCTTTACAAAGTTTAATGTGTTATATAAATATGCTATTTTAACATCAACAAATCATTTGTAGTGCTTTTAAAATAGAGATTAAGTGAACAATATTATCTTTTAAATGTATGTAACCAGTGTATGGAGCATTAGCAGAGTTGAATTGCCCTTATCCAGCCTATACTAAAAGACTCAGGTGCTTTGAGGATAAAAGAATAATCCTTTTATTGGCCACTGGACAAAAAACAATTGATAACTCAGTGGACTTTTAAAAGTGAATGACCAGCTTTTAGCTGCTTTTTCCTCTTTTTGATTGCAGATTATTTCAGTATTACTCAAGTCTTTCCCATGAGTTTGAGTTAGAAGGGTATTCCCTACCTTCACTTCATTCACAGGGTGATAACTGTCTACTGGAAGTTAGAGCAGGAACTTGATTAGGTTAGCACGGGCCTCTGGACCCTGGTGACCTTTTATTCTTTATTTTTTCTTTATATTTTTATTTTATTAAATATTATTATTTTATTTTATAAATTTTATAAATTTTATTTTATAAATTTATAAATATTATATTTTATTTTATTAAATATTTTTATTTATTCTTATTCTCAGCAGAGGTGACCAAATAGCAATCCTGAGATGGACTCTTCCAGTCTTAAAGGCAACTTTGCCAATTTAAGAGATTAGAGATTGTGGGTGTTGCGATTAGAGCTTAGTTATGGCAGGTGTGAGGATAACCACCAACAACAGGAAGAGCTCAACCCTAATTCAGCCTCACCAGATAACATGGAGCTAGAGATAATTTTTGCACAGTACAGGTCCAGATGAAAAATAAAATGCCCATTCAGCAGTCATGCATACTGGTCCATGTCTTGATATTTAAGACAACCTCCCAGAAGAGTATGATAGTGTCAAAATAGTTATTATGGAAATTTATTTAAATTCTCTCTCAAGTCATGTTTGGGAGACTATTTTATATAAGCCTCTCTTTTGTGTATAGGAAGTATATACCTATCCTACACCAAATTAACATATACATTAATTACCTTTCTACTCTCCCCCTGGGGAGACTCTAGCCTTGAACCCAGCCCAATATTAAATGTTTTCTCCCTTAAGGTATGTGTGGGAGGAGTGTTATAATGAGTCAAAAAATACAAAGAATGCAGTCTTAACTTTCTAGTGGTTAGATATTCTTAGGCCTGGACTCAGTGTACCACATTCATGAGTGGAAAGAAGATGGGTCCTTTAGCTGAGAGGAATTGAATGCAACATCCTCAGCACCATGGGTGTAGTGGCAGTTATATTGTTGCACTTACTGTTTTTGCTTTTTTTTTTTTCAATCAATCAAGATCTATGATTTATTTTTTTGTAAATAATATTCTAGTGATATTGTTTTCAGATAATCTTTATTAACCAACACAACCCTCCCACATGTTCCTCACAGCTATTGCTTACAAGAAAGAACCCCCAAAAATGCAAAAACAAAGTCCAGAGAAACCAGACAAATATTTTTTTTCTTAATATGAGACAATTGCAGTTAAGTGACTTGCCCAGGGTCACACAGCTAGTAAGTGCTATGTGTCTGAGGCCGGATTTGAACTCAGGTCCTCCTGACTCCAGAGCCAGTGCTCTATCCACTGTGCCACCTAGCTGCTCCTCCAAAGTTTTTAAATGATATATTTTGCAGTCCGATGCACCTATTTGCAATATTGCCCCACTTCTTCAGAAAAGGGAAGAAAGGACTTTCTCAAATTTCATCTTTGGGGTCAAGCTTGATTATTACCAGTATTCATTTTTGATTGTTTTGGTTTTGTTCTTTCCATTTACATTGTTGTACTCTTTCTCTGTACTATGTTTCTGTTTCTGTTTACTTTGAACTTGTTTGGGTAGGATCCACCCTTCTCTCTATTCATGGTATGAATAATTAGTTATAACACAGTAATATTCTATTTGTATATTACTTTCCCATCAATGAATATTTACTTTTATTGTAGTTCTTTGTGATATCAACAAGTGTTACTATAAATATAAAATGTCTCAAAAGTCTTATTGCATTTTAAAGCTTTTAAAACAAAAAATTACACAAAGACATTGGGGACACCCTATGTTTTGGTATAAATGGACCCTTTTTTCATTTACTGGAACCATGATCAAATAATTAGTAAGCATCAAAGTCAGGATTTGAACCTAGGCCTCCATGATTCCAAGGCCAACTCTCTCTCTGTTACACTACACAGCTTCTCTTCAAACTTTCTAATAAGTTGATATTTTCCACATTTTGCATTAAAATGTAAAATAGTTTTTGTCAAACCTTAGATGTGGACAATTATATAAAAGCAGAGTTGCCTGACTCTAGATCTAAAATGAAGAAGACAATCCAGATCACTATGGCAATTAATTCCTAAACTTTCTCAATAGAAAAGGATGGAAAGCAAGGGGAAAAAAAATATCATGTGAAAAGACTTGCCTTCTCTATATCATAAAAGTAGGGTATAGGAGGAAAATTCATGATGAATAGGAATGACAGAACATAAGATAAACAGGATACGTATTTGATAATTTCTTCATAATTAAAGTCTGGATTCCAAAAGCAATCATTCTGACCAAGAACATCTGGATTATTTCTTTCCAAATGACCAGCTTCCCCTCACCCCCACCCCTAGTTATCTTTCACCCCAAAAGACAACTGAGAACCCCAGGCTTTGCTAGGGAAAACCAAAGATACAAATGGTGCTTGGAGAAGTGGGAAAACACCAGAATTGTATCACTAAAACATTAAGGGGGGCTTGGAAAACAGCCATGTGGGGTTCATCCAAGGCAATTGTTGTTGCGGGAAAATGGCCAGCTTTCCTCAGGACAGCAATCAAATCAATGATCTGCAAATCTGGCAGAGACCCCAGCAACTGCAGCACTCCTGGGTCCACATAGCTTATAACACCCATTGTGAAGCATTTGTAAAAGGTGTAAGCAAGGAGAGCAATCCTTGGCAGATTTAATTCACAAAAGGCAGGCAGCCTGACAATCACATGCATCCTTTCCTTAGTGAAAATGGAAAGGAACATAAATAATCAAGCTTGACTCTTTGTACAGTGGTCAGGGAAGTCAGACTGGGAATACCTGTACTCCCTAGTATTGATTTGGGTTTAGAATAGAAGGTGACTTGACTTCTTTGGCAACACCTAGACGACATTCTTCCAAAGGCTTTCATCTTTTCTTATCTTGTGTTAAAATGGACAGTGGCAGCCAAAATAGCTAACACCATCTTGTGCTGTGTTAAGAGAGCCACAGCTTCTGGGAATCAGGAGGTGATTGTCCTTTTCTAGTGTGTCTTGGTCAAATCACTTCTGGGGCATTTTGGTTAATACTGGGAATCACATTTAAGATAGACACTAGTAAGCTTAAGGGTGTTTAGAGGAAGACAACTAGGGGAGTATAGGGCTCAGGTTCTTGCCACAAGAAGATCAGTTTAGGAATTGTGATTGTCTTAGCCTGGAGACCTGGGGTGGTGTGGTTGGACATCATGCTAGTGGTCTCCATGTAACTGAAGGAATGTCATGTAAAAGAGGAACTATAGTTGTCCTGTTTGACCTCACAGAACATAAAGAGGAGCAAGAGGGAAGAAAGAAACAAAAATTGACTTGCTATCAGGAAAGAAAACCCTTCAAGCTTCCTGGGATTCTATAGTGGAAAAGGCACGGGATATGGAGTCAGATGACCTGGGTCCTAATTCATTGACCTTGGAGAACTGTTCTGGCCTCAGTTTCTTCTTCTGTAAAATGAGGAATTTTATAGGTGACCCCTAAGTTCCCTTTCAGCTGATGATGTGCCGTCCTTCTTCCAATAATCATATGTCCTGTAGCAGACATTCTTTTCTGACTTCAGGGTGGACCAAATGTCCCACTGAGGTCCTGGCCTGGAAATTGATTATTCTGCAATAACAGCAGAGGTGTTATAGTGTAATTATTTTCCCCTTTGGTTTGTCCAAGGAAGGGATGTATGTGTACTTTCCCGATTGTCTCTGGTACTCTTTCTTCCACACCCACCTAACTGCTACTGCCTTCCTTATATGTCCTGTCATCCTGGATCCCTCACTATCTTTCACCTCCCATATCCAAGCTGTTACCAAGGCTTGTTGATTTCACCTTTGCAACACCTCTTGAATATGCTTCCTTTTCTCCTCAGACACTGTCACTAGTCTATTACAGGTGCTTATCACCTCATGACTGGATTATTGCAATAGCCTACTGGTGGGTCTGCTTCTCTGAAGTCTCCCTCCCCTCCAACATATCCTTCATTCAACTACTAAAGTGATTTTTCTAAAATACAAGTGCAATTATGTCACACACATACCGCCCCTCCCCCCCCAATTCAAATTCTAGTCGCTCTCAATTGCCTCCAGGATCAAAAACAAAATACCATTTGATATTCAAAGCCCTTTATAACTTAGCCACCTCCTACCTTTCCAGTCTTCTTATATCTTATTCTTCAACAACTCTTCAATTTAGTGAAACTGGCCTCCTGACTGTCCTAAGGACAAGATACATCATCTCTTGGCTCCAGACATTCTCTCTGGCTGTCTCCCATGCCTGGAAAGCTCTCCCTTCTCCACTCCAACCTTCTGACCTCCCTGGTTTCCATTAAGTCCAGACTAAAATTCCATTTTTTATAGGAAGACTTCCCTAACATTTTTTTTAAATTCTGGTACTTTTCCTTTTAATTATTTTTTATTTATCTTGTATATAGTTTGCTTTGCATATATTTGTTTGCATTTTATCTCCCTCATTAGATTTTAAGTTCCTTGAGGGCAGGGACTGTCTTTTGCCTCTTTTTTGCATTCTGTATTTTGCATAGTCCCTGGCACATAGTAGGTACTTAATAATGTATATTAAAGTGAATTGAAATTACCTGTTGTCTCACTCTCAGAATGCAAACTCTTTGAGCACAGGGACTCTGTTTTTGCTGCTTTTGGTTTCCTTAATTGTTAGCACAATTCCTGGGTTATAGTGAAAACCTAATAAATACTTGTTGACTGACTGACTGAGTCACAAAACCTCAGAGTGGTAAAACTTGAAGTAACATTAAAAGAACAGTAAACTGAGATTTAGAGAGAGAAAAATGACTTAAAGTCATACAACTAGCATGCAAGTCACATCTGAAACCTAGTACTTGACTCAAACTATCCTGTGACTAAGAAACACTTATTTTTTCATCAGTATGTGAGCTTCTATGCTTGTAAAGCATCTATCTCTTCAGTTACATTTCTCAGAATATTACCTTCCTTTGAGTTAACCTTGTCTTCTATGCCTACTTAAATGTTCTTTATTCAAGACCTCTGCTAGAGTTGTCATTTGACCTCTCCCTAATCAATCAATTAATCAAGAAGCATTTGTTGTCTACCAATTTTCATTTGCTTCAAAGGAGCGCAATTAGGGTTAGGGTTATAGGGTTATAGGGTTAGGGTTAGTCTATAAGACTGTAGAGAAGGTAAAGCTGAAGGGTATAATCTTAGTCGGATTTTTCAAAGAACTTAAAAATGGGTTTGACACCTCATATCCCCATATGTACTAGTATACTATCCTTTCATCCTCGTTCAAACAAATATTAACAACCCCCACACCCTTATTGTTCCTTGTATTCTGACAAAGAAGAAAGTACATTGATGAAACAGAAGTCCAAGTTTGAATTTGGAGACAGATAGATATTTATGTACGTTGGTTGTCCTTTGTTCTTGAAGAGGACCAAAATGACATCACTATGTTAGAATCAAGTTACAGTGTGTCTGACTGTGCCTGATAAGACCAATACAAGCTCAGAATGCTCTATCAGAGATTGGGCACAAATAGTCTACACAAACATTTAGGATGGATTCTCTAAATTTGTGCATCTTGTGTTTCTTTTGAGCGACCTTATCAGAGAGGGCACCTCATGCTGGGAGGTCCTGTGCCAGTGTCTCCCATGTCACACAATCAATTTCAAAGTTCTTAAGAGAGATCTTGAGAGTGTCCCTGTATCACTTTTTGTGACCACCATGTGATTGCTTGCCCTGTGTGAGCTCTTCATAAAATAGGCTTTTAGGCAAGTGTATGTTTGGCATTTGAACTAGGTGGCCAACCACATGCTCTTTACAGTAGAGTTTGAATGCAGTAGAATTCAAACTGTACTGTATGTATGCATGTTTGTTTGTTTGTATGTAGGTATAGGATTACTCCTTAAAATAATGTTATAAAATTGTGTGTGTGTGTGTGTGTGTGTGTGCACATGCGTGTGCACATAATTTTAAGGGGGAAATGCAATTAATGAGAGAGGGAAAAGAATTTGTTGCTTGAAAAAAGAATTCAATCAGAAAAACATTTTTTTTTCCTAGCAAGCGCTCAAAATATGTTCGGCTTTTTTTCTTCTTCCAAAAACTTAAAATTGAAGGAAAAATCTGTCATTTATTATTTATAAGGATTCACTATTTCTCCACTGTAATGCTTTCAAATTCAAAACATAAATTTAAGTTTCCCCCAGAGAGCACATAGTAAATACAAAAGTTGGCTTTTGCTGAACAAGTAATATTTTATAAGTGCCAGATTTCCATCGTGGGGCAAGAACATTCAAAATATTCCTGAAACATGGTGTCACTATTTAATACCCATCAAATGAAAATATTAATTCCATTACTACTAGAAATGAATTTTAAATTTAAATTCAGCTCTCTTGAAAATAGACTTTCAAAAGAAAGTGAATAATGGTTTAGAATCATCAAGTTGGAAAGGGACCTTTTCAAAGGGTCATCATCTGCAGCCCCCTGCCCTCAAGGCAGAAGAATGATTGAACTTTCCAGCACATATGATTGTCACAAAGGTCAATTTCTTAAATTCTGCATACACCTGAAAAGCTGGACAATAACCATATGTATTCAATTGTCTGGCCTGAATAATGAAAGGAAAGGCAAGAGAGAAAGAAAGAAAAGAAAAGAAAAGAAGAAAGAAGAGGAGAGGAGAGGAGAAAAGACAAGAGGGGAGGACAAGAGAGTAGAGAGGAGAGAAGCAAAGGGAAGGGAAGAAAAGATGAAAGGGAAAGGAAGAAAATAGAAGGGAAGGGAAGGTGAAGGGAAGAGAAGAGAAGGTGATGGTACAGGGAAAATTTTCTAACAATTAGAGACATATAACAATGGAATGTATGGCTTCATGCTCCTATCCTAGGACTCTTTATGGAGAGGCTAGATACCTATCTGCCCAGCATAATAATAATAACAATAATAATATCATCAACCACAACAACTAATTTATTAAAGATTTATATTTTATACACATGCATGCATAGATACTTTATGTATATATAGATATGTAAAGCACTTTGGATCTTCACAACAAGCCTGTAGTATAAGTGCTATTATTACCCATATTATACAGATGAGGAAACTGAGCATAAGAGGTTAGGTGCCTCCATGTCCATGATTGATTCTGCCAATTAGCTACTTTGTTATAGAAGGAATAATGCAGAATGAACTGCTGCATTGGTTTAAGCTTAAGTAGATAATGTCTAAGAGCCTTTTAGCTAGAAAAAAAATCTATCATTTCAATGTCAATAAATAATCTTGATACAAGTTTCACTTATATTAAAAAAGTTTTTTCACAAATTTTCTCATTTGATTTTTACAATAACTATAACACCACAGGTTTTATTATCTCAATTTTATAAATCTCTACCACATCCTTCACTAAAACCATCTCCATAGTATGGTATGGAGGAAGAGAAGTTAATAGTAAGGGACAAATTAGGTCAGGTAGAAGGACTGGGGATAGAAGAGGGGTAATATGGTATAGTGGAAAGGGCAGTGGTTTTGAAGTCAGAGGGTCTAACTTTCAATACTGGCTTTGCAACTTATTACCTATGCCAGTAGGCAAATCACTTAACCTCAGTAGGACTTAGTTTCCCCATATCTAAAATGAGTAATTTGGACTGCTGAGTTTTTAAGGTCCCTTACAACTTCAAATCTATGATCCTACCATTGTACTCAGAGCATAGCATTTTCAAATTAAGGATCTTGTTGCTCTATGTGAAGTCTAAAGCATGGTCCTTCTAATGGTTAGCTTGATAGGGACAACTAGATGGTACAGTGGATGAAGTTCTGGACTTTAAGCAGGAATCCCCACTGATCCATCTCCAAGTCAGCATCTATCTTCAACAAGACACCTCCACTGGTGGGGAATTCATTACCTCCTGATGGAACCAATTACATATTTGAACGACTATAATTATACAGAAATTTTTCCTTATGTGGAGTGGAAAGAGGCCATCATAATTGTGGGAGATTAAGATGTTAGAAATGTCATCAGCATGTATTTTGAAGTAGCAGAGGAGGACAGTGAAGGACTATATGGCAAGGCTGTAATTAAGGTGCTCAAGTGGGAAGAGGGTAGTATATTCAGATCTCCTGAATGTTAATGGAAAAGATCTCCTGGATTAATGGCAGTAAAACAACAATCTTGAATTTGAAGGGAAACCTTATGTAGGGCACTCTTGGCACTATGCACTGGTTGAATGGGGGATGAAGTCTCTTCCTTAGTGATGCTGGCTGAAATGTGGCTTCCTCAAGCAAAAATTAGGCCTTTAAATAAGTCTTATTGATGCTTTTTATTTTTCAGCATGAACCATTGTCTCTTAGGCGCAGTTCTTGAAACAAAGAAAAATTATTTAAACACCAGTAACAACATCTACAGGTATATGCAACACTCTCTACCTTTGGTCCCTCATCTCTCTCCCAAGAGGAGGGAAGTATATTTCATCATCTGTTCTCCAGGATCAAGCTTCACTATCACATTTTCTTTGAGTTCACTGGCCTTCTTTGACATTAATGCAGCTGTGTGTATTTTTCTTCTGGTTTTACTTTATTCACTCTACATCAGTTCAGGCAAATCTCAAGTTTCTCTAAATTAATTGCATCTTTTCTTGTGGTACAGGAATATTTCATTACATCTGTATCTCAGAATTTTTTTTCAGCAGTTCTCCAATTGATAGACATCCAGGCTCCTTAGGCCTGGTCCCCCACTGCATCCTCGGCCACCTCCAGTTGTCCTAATCCATATCTGGCCACTGGACACAGATGACTTCAGAGGTGAAAATGAGGCTGGTGACTTTACTCAGCCTTCCCTCACTTAAATCCAAATCATTTGCGTGTCATGACATCACCTCCCTGATGTCATGGTCCTCTTCAAGAACAAAAAAACAAACAGCAGCAGCAACAACAAGAGTTTCCAAGGCAGCTGTACAGGTCAGTGGGTAGGGTGTTAGACTTGGACTCAGGAAGTTGTTGTTGCTATGTTGTTTTGGTTGGGTCTGCTTCTTTGTGCCCCCATTTGAGGTTTTCTTAGCAAAAATACTAGAGTGGTTTGCCATAGCCTTCTCCAGATCATTTTACAGAAGAGAAACTGAGGCACACAGGGTTAAGTGACTTGCCCAGGTCACACAGCTAGGAAGTGTAGTAAGGCAGCATTTGAACTCAGGTTTTCCTAACTCAAGGCCTGGCACTATTCACTGTGTCACCTAGCTACCCTTTGGGCTCAGGAAGACCTGAGCTCAAATCCAGCTTCAGACACTAGCTGTGTGATTCTGGGCAAGACTCTTAACCTCCCTCAGCCTCAATTTTCTCATTTGTAAAAAGGATTATAATAGAACCTGACCCCCAGGTTCATTGCAGAGCTAAAATGAGATAATATTTATGAAGTTCTTTGCAAACCTTAAAGAGCTATACAAATACTAGTGATGATGATGATGATGAAGATGATGATGATGATGATGGAGAGC
Organism: Vombatus ursinus; assembly: GCF_900497805.2. NCBI lineage: Eukaryota > Metazoa > Chordata > Mammalia > Diprotodontia > Vombatidae > Vombatus > Vombatus ursinus. Next base: position 2,267,078 of record NW_020950062.1, on the reverse strand, counting down.
TTATAGAAAAGTTTGACAACATAGGGGTGTATATATATGTATACATTTATATATATATATATATATATATATATATATATATGTTGTAATAGAAGTTTTCCAGAGACCTAGTAGAAGAGGATAGTAGAGCATGGCCAGGTGTGGGGTGGGCTAAAGAGAGCTGAACTGAATGGAGACAAAATAAACGTGCATTATCTTGTAAAAGATCTGGGTTTGGTGGACTATGCATCTGTGACCGTGTGATAATCCTTCTGTTTTGATTATGGTGTAATACCAGTCATTCCCACACGCCCCAAGTAATGACCAAGTATGAGAAGGACAGTAATTTAATCTCTGGAATCAATTTCATACTCCACCTCACTTCCTGATAATCCACAAACCAAGGATGGGAATGACTGACAGTAGAGATGTGGATGATGATTCACCACCTCTGGAATGAGATGACTGGTCAGTTTCACATTGTCTACTAGACATCCATAGTGGCCCATTGACCACATCTGTCCATTACAAATCATGAGTAGAGTTAAGCTGTTGTTAATCCCTTGAGCTATTCAGTTCCCCAAGGGAGGGAAAATAGTCCTAGGTAAATCTTTGCAACTGTTTACAAGAGAAAAACAAAGGGCTTCTCTATAGAAACTGAATATAAGCAGCATGTGTTATTAAATTCAAAACACATGAAAGAAAAAGACATGAATTTTCCCAGTTACAGGATCTAGGGCAGTTGGTGGGGGAAGGAGGTAACTGGGATGTGCTATTAGAATAAGGCCACCAAAAAAGCATTGGCATCTTTTAAGTCATGAAAATATCCCAAGATAGAATTTTGTCTCTTTAGAGTAAATGTCCTACAAAAACATACATAATGCACTCAGTTCTCAGAGGACATGTCAGTTGTCATTCAGAAGCAGAGAAGGGAGGCTTCATGTAAATTAATAATTGGATAATGAAGCCCCTTTCTTGCAGTCTCTTGAAACAGATGGAAGATTTTGTTTCATTGAGATTATTCTCTTAGGTTCATAAGAGAAGACACAATGATATTTGCTTTGCAATTATGAACAATGCCAAGGAGAGACTAGGCATGTCATTCAAATATTATTTCTATTAAATACTGATGATAATTATAAATTTAATCTGTTTATACAGATAAAACCAAATGTATAAGAAATGTCTACTGCCCAGGCTATGCTATGCATTTGAATGGATTGCCTATAGATCATATCCATCAATATTTCTGTCATGGACAGGCATTGAAGATAGATATTCTGATTTCAGAGTAGAATAGGAGAATGAGTAGACTGAACCGTATTTTGGAAATTGTGCACTACTTTTAATGGTCATAACTTCTTAGAGAAATAAAAAACCCAATATCTTTTTATGATGTTATATGATGACAAATCACGGAAGAGCAAAATATCTAAGTAATAGTAAATTCAAGTCACCCAAAAGGTGTATATAATAATAATGATAATAATAGTAATAATGATAGTAATGATAATAATAATCATAATCACAGGTACCTCAGTCTCTCTCTGTCTCTCCCTCTCCTCTCTCTGTCTCTCTCTTTCTCCCCCCACCTCCTCTTAGACATAGATCTATGTGGAACATAATTATGAAGTTCCACATCTTACTATATGCAGGAATTCCCTTTATAACCTATCTAATAAGTCATCATTCTCTCTCTGTTTGGACAAAATAGTTTTGTTTTTTTGGAATCAGAAGACCTATGTTCAAATTCCCATTCTGTCACTTATTTGGTGTGACCTTGGGAAAATTTCTTCACATCTCTGGTCCTAAGTTTCCTCATCTGTAAAAGGAGTAGAACTTCTAAGCTCCCTTCCAGCTCTAAATCTAAGGTCTTGTGGAAAGTCTTTTATCCGAATCCTAACTTCAAACATTAACAGAAACATCTATATTTTCCCAGTTTAGATGCCTTTTTTAGGTAATTGGTTTCAATATGTAAAGTATCACAACTCTCCTCTCATCATTACTTTCAGTCTCTTTTCCTTAGGCCCCACCAAGATTCTTTGTTCTTTCCTTCACACTCACTTTTCCTAATGTGATCACAAGGTTCTGTGTACTTCAATCTGCTTGTTCTGTTTTTTTGTTCACGTGTTCATTTTGCTTTGCTTTGTTTCATAAAGGTGTTTTCTTTTTTCTTCTACTCCGTATATTGTTTAGTCTTAATTACATTTTAGTGTTCCATTCCATTAATGTGCCACAATTTATTGAACCATTCCATATTTAAGCTATGCACACACACACGTATGTGGGTATGTGTCTGCTATGAAAATCTTTGAACAAATAGCAATAATTTTCATTGTTATTTTCTTATAACTTTTGTCTGAACACTATTTTTTATGGGAAACTCACAACTTCACAACTTTGCAAGCCAACCTATCTCATCTTTGGACAGCTCAAAATGCTTCTTTTTACTTGTACTGAACAGAAGTCTGCCTTCCTATAAACATCCAACTGCTGGACTTCCTGTGAATGAAAACTTGTAAACACTAGAAATCTGAGATGGCTAGGCCCTTTGTCAGACTCGTGGTGAGCGATATTAAAAAGGTGCATCAGGAAAACTCCTGTGGCCACTGGCTGGGCTGAAGGTGAAGTGGGGTGAGATGGCATTCTGTGCCCCGGGCGCCCATCTGACCCACCAGCAGAAGGTGCTGTGGCTCTACAAACAGGTGCTCTGCCACCTCAAGTCCTGGATAATCCACAGGGATGAATATCGGTTCAAAGCTTGTTTGCTGAGAGCTCGGTCTGAAGAACGTAAGAATGAAAAAGACATGGTAAAAGCCACCAAACTGCTTATGAAGGGTGAGGAAGAATTTTGGGCTTATCAGCATCCTCAGCCATATATCTTCCCTGATTCCCCAGGAGGCACTTTCTTTGAAAGATATGAGTGTTACAAGGTTCCTGAGTGGTGCTTAGACTACTGGCATCCATCTGAGAAGGCGATGTACCCTGATTTTTTTGCCAAGAGGGAGAAATGGAAAAAATTGCTCTTGGAAAGTTGGGATCGTGAGGTTCAGCAATTGAAGGAGGAAACTCCACTTGATGGTCCTAAGACTGAAGCTCTGCCCCCAGCATGAAAGGAAAGTCATTTACCACCACTATGGTGGCATGTTGTCACCAGGCCCCGAGAGCGCCCTTCAGAATAACAATCACACACTTTAAACTTCCAGGTGTGTATATTGAATATGTAGACACACATATACTTGACATAATAAAGTCACTAATCTGGAAAAAAAAAGGTGCATCAATTTAAACTGGAGATAAACCTAGCAGGTGGGGAATTCTCATCTAATTGCCTGAAACTTTTAGAGTATGTTTAATATTAGAGTTATGTTACACAACTCCTGCACAGGTTCCATGACCTGATCATCCTTCCTCCTTTATTTCCTTCCTCCTTCCTCCCTTCTTCCTTTCCTTCCTTCCATCCTCTTGCTCTCTTTTCTTCATTAGCTTTGTTGTTGCCTTTGTTTTTTTGTAATACCACAGCCATGTCTCTTTACTCTTCCATCCAACAATTCTAAACAACAACAAAATATTCAAGAAAATCTTACTAATACCCTAGCCATATCTGACAGCATACACCACATTCTCTCTGTAAGCATACCTCTCTAGTGAGAGGGGAAGGTGTATTTCTTTATCAATTCTCTGGAGCTGTTATTGATCTGAATAATATCATATATCATATCCTACACCCATATGTGTGTATATATGAAGGAAAGTAAACTCTTATGAGATGTTGGTGTCTCTTCTAACCCACTCAGAACAATGATAATGATAACAACAAAAAGTATATAATTTGAACAATCTGACTATGGAGCATTTGGTTTTTTCTTGGATGTTCAAGTCCCTCCATATCCTGGAATCTAATTCCTATTAGGAAATTTATCTTCCAGTATTTCTGTACCAGAACTCTTTATTCCAACCTCAATGGTCTGCTCGTTGTCCACCCCCCCAAAAAAAACGCAAAAAATATTTCTTCCTATAAGGTCTTGTACCCCTGCTCCCCTGGTCAGAAATGTTCTCCTACTTTCCCTCTTTCAGACAATTCATACAAATTGAGCTCTTATATGGAGGTCAGAAGAAGCAATACAAGGATACTCTTAAGCTCTCTTTGAAGAACTTATCTATTGTGAGACATGGGAGACATTGACACAGAATTGTCTATCATGGCTTGCCCATTTCAAAGAAAGTGTTATGCTCTATGAGTAAAGCAGAATTGTAGTAGCTCAAAAGAAACATGAGATGTGCACATTTAGAGACATCTAGATCCCAAATGTTCATATGGGCTATTTGTGTCCAATCTGTGGTAGAGCCTTCTCAGTTCATTTTGGTCTATCAGCCACGGTCAGACACTATGTTGACCCCAACATAGTGATGTCATTTTGAGCCTATAGAAAGGACAACCACCAAACTATTTCACAGATCATGAGGGCACTACCAACCTAGCAATTTCTCCTCTACAGAAAAGGTTCCTTAGGAAAACAGTTTAATTTATTGCCTTGAACAGTTCTTTCTCCTCTCTGGCCTTCGCTCTCCTCATCTCTAAAATGATAAGTTAGAGGAGATGATTTCTTGTGTACTCTCTAGCTCTAACACTTATGGTACTATGATTTTAATGTCCTGAATATGCCGAAAGAGTAATTGAGGTCAAATGAAATCATGTACCTGAAAACTACTTGGTGACTCTAAAGCACTCTATAATGCAAGAAATAGTTCTAGTATTAGTATTAATGCAATACTAATTATTATTGAATAAATTATTGAGTTGCTATATGAATTTAAAGGGTTCCATTCATTTGCCACCTAATAAAAAGCCTTTCAAATACTTAGAGATGTTAATGGACTGCTTCTTTAATGTGGCCAAGAACATCAGCTAAAAAGTACATATTATCCTTTGAATTAGAACAAAGTAAAACAAGATTTCTTTTTCAAAACCTTCCAGTTGTTCACAGGGCCCTCTTTGTTGCCATGAGACCAAGAATGAATCATGTGGTTTCAAAGATGTGTAGGAGGTGGGTTAGTTGACTCAGGGGATCAAGAAGAGGACAGGAAGAACCCTTTCTTCCTCCAAGAAGCTGGAATAATGCCAACCCAGGTTGAAGAAAGTCCCTGCGGACACCGGATGAATTGATGTTCAGGAGGATGTGGGTCTCATTCCAGTGGATGGTTGTTCTCCAGACAAGATCATGCCTGTATACATTTTGGTTGAGAGGTCCCTGGCTTCATGAGTACAAAATCTTCCCTTTCACAGTTCTCAATCCCTGGAGTCAGAATTAGTGGACATTTTATTAGGCATGGCACAGCTTCAGTTTCTTCTTCCATAAAATGAGTGGTTTAGCGTAGCTGACTATGGAACTTACTTCCACATCTAAATCTATATGACTATAAACTTAATCAGAACTAATTCTAACAAGAACAACTTCCCATCTTTGATTAAAAACAATAACAACAGCAGCAACAACAACAATGCTACAGTCTTTCTGTTATCAAGCAGTTATTGAAAACCTATTCTGATGAGGAAAATGAACAATAACCAGACATTTGTATTTAGTTACCCTTTGGAATACTCAACAGGTTTCTAAAAATAATGTAAAATATTTCTGGAGAGTTCATTTTGGACTTGTTGAACCCAAAATAGTTCAACATAATTTTAACATGAATCAAACTAAAAACACAGATGTCTTTGCCTATTTAATGAGTAAGGAAGAAATATGACATGGAGGGCCCAGGACCCAGAACCTACTCCCCAAAGGCAGCAGATAGCTATTGCGGATGGGTGGGGGAGAGAAAAAATATAAGCAGAAAGTTGCTTGCTCCATACTAGCCTCTCAGTGAGACTTTTAAAAAAATATATTGTTATAATTTTCTTTGATAAACCAAAGGTTCTAGAAAAAGAGTTCTATGGTAGGAGGGGAGACTTGGTTCACTAGGGAAAAAAAAAATAAGATGGGGGGGAGGAGAACAAGTATTTTATAAGCACCTACAATATGGCAGGTACTTTGCTAAGTACTTTACAAATATTCTCTTATTTGATCCTAAAACAACACTGTGAGGTAGGTGCTGTTCTTATTCCCATTTTAAAATTGAGATAGACAGAGGCAAGGCAAAGACATCCACCCATAGATTATGTTTAAATGTTATCAGAAACACAGAGCGGTCTTAAATGTTTGGCAAATTCTTTTCAGAAAGAGGCAATTTTTACTCTTCCAGCATGGTATAGTGAAAAGACATATGGTATATTATTAGAATGACAAATAAATTTAGAATTCAAAGACCTAGGTTGGAAACCTGGCTCTCCAATTTACTTGCTTTCGTCCCTCCTCTGTGAAATAAAGTTAATAGTAGTTGAAACCATCTATTTCACTGAGAGCTTTTGAGGAAGCCATTTTTTAAAATGCTATGCAAATGTGAAGTGACATTAATTAGAAATGTGATTAAGGATATATATTATTTCAACTCCCAGATCAATGGAATTTTATTCTTGGATTCCATAAGCCAACAAAGACCTTCCTTTATCCTCATCCGGAGTTCTTGTGACAAAGAATTCTTAATTCATCATTTGAAGTACTCACATTTTGAATCCCATTTTGGCTTGCCCTATATTCCTATCCACCTGTTCCCACCTCTATCCCCTGATCCATCACTCTACTAAGGGTCTTCCACAGTCAAAATAGAACCTGGACAGACCACACTATCCTGATTGGTGACTCTATTTCAGGAGCAACCTCAGGCATATTGATTGGCTCAATCCCTAGACTTATTTTCCACTTCTTCACCAGCTGCTTTGACTCCAGTAGTCAATTTCTAATTTCCAATTTCTAATTTCCCCTTATGGGTTATCTTCTGTTATAATTTTAGCTCCTTGAGAGCGATGTTTTGTTTGCTTGTATTTGTATACCCAGAGTTAAGCATAGTGCCTGGCATAGAATAAATGCATAATAAATCAAGTGTCACCTCGGGGGCACAATAGATAGAGATTGGACCTTGAGTCAGGATGACACGAATGCAAATCTTGCCTCAGACATTTATTACCAGTATGACCTGGACAAATCACTTTATTGCTATCTGCCTCAGTTTTCTCATCTATAAAACAGGGATAATAATAGTACCTACCTCAAAGGGTCATCGCGAGGATCAAATAAAATAATAATTATAAAGCACTTAGCACAATGCCTGGCACAAAATAAGTACTTGCTTTATAAAACATAAACTTATTTATAAACGTTATTATTGTTATTGTTACTATTACCCTGAAATGTTATATAAATGTTAACTCTTATTATACAATGCTTCCTTTATCTAGCTAGCTATCGGTTTCCCATTAGAGAAGGTGGGGGCATAGTTTCTGTTCCATAGGGCTCCTTAAGCCAAGATTGTAGCCCTGGTGACAGCAAAGAAGAATCAAGTTAAATACCTCCACCTAGTTATTTTTGAACACAAAGGAACAATGAGGGGTGGGGGGTGGAAAAAGGGAAAGAATCTTTATATCTTTAAAACTTTTAACACTCTCTCCGCAGGTTCAAAGTTCTGATCTCATTACTTACCTTAACTCCTCCAATCTCGCAAAGTGGCTTTGGCTCCTGAATTTCCAGGCTCTAACTCTAAGATTCAGTACATTTCCAGTGTTCTGTTCCTCTGGGGACGATGAATGTACCTTGCCCGGCTGTGGATCATAGATTGTATTTTATTTTTAAACACTGTCCGAACTTGTCTGAGAGTAGTCATCTGAACTAGATCTTAAACTAGAGATTAGAGTTGCTGGGGAGGGCAAGGTTAGTTCATCTTCACTGCAGATTCTTTTCTTTGCTTCTTTTCCTGGAATACCCCTCCCCCTTGCTTTTTCCTCCTGTTCAAATCTCACTCTAGAACCCTGTCTGATGGCATCCAGCTGTTGACCTCTGGGGTTTCTCTGATCACCTGATGTGTCAAATCTCATAGGGCACCCAATTAACCTCTCTCTGTCCATCCTTATTTTAGTCAAAGGTCTGAATATAAATTTTGAATATCTAGGAAGATACCTATCTTTTCTAACACTATTGAGATGGCACAATCTTTCCTCTTCCCTATCATTATACCTAAAATCTTATTGTCAAGGAGCTGATTAACGGTTTTAGGTCAGAGTATGACTACATAGGGCAGTATTGACACATAGTTGGGGTATGTCTGTTCAGTACATGGAGTGGGTATAGTATGTCTGTATGTGTAGGTATAGGTATGTATGTGTATGTTTATATACATATAAATACATACATATATAACCATATGCCTGTATATTATATAAACATACATAAACACATGTGTACATGTATGTATGTCTATATACATGTGTGCATATGTATATACATATATGCTTTTTTTCCTGGTCCTAGGTATCTTTATGGAGGAGGGATGATTTAGTCGATTGATTGCTGGCCTCAGAATCAGGAAGATATGTTTAAACCCTACTTCTGTTGTATATTGGGTATGAAGTCACATAACCTTTCAGTACTCCCAAGAAATTTTCTAAGACTATAAGGAAGAGTTGCCCATCTGCATTGAGGGAGGGAGTTTCCACTCTGGGATCTCCCTACACAGAGAAATCATATGTTCATTTAAAGGGAAAAAATAAGCATCTCTATATCCTATGTTCTTATAACTAGAAAGGATTAATCATATTTTATCTCTTATATTTACATTTTAACCTCATTGAAATATTTTTTTTCATTATTTTCCATCATTACAGGTGGTTGTGGACTTAGTTCTCTTTCTTTTTGTTGTGTCTAAATGACTCCAAAGAATCTATCTGACACAGTGGATAGAGCACTGGCCCTGAAGTCAGTAGGACCTGAGTTCAAATCCAGCCTCAGACAGAACAATTGGCATTTACTAGCTGTGTGACCCTGGGCGAGTCACTTAACCCCAATTGCCTAAACATAGATAAATAAAAATGAAAAAAAAAAGAATCTGTCTGAACAAAAATTTTCAAACGCCTATATAAAGGAAGCTTGGTGTAAGGAGAAGTACTTTATTGGAAGGGTTTTTTTTGTTTTTGTTTTTTTTGGTAGCCTGGGTCTTTTTGAAGGACGACATGGCTATATGTCTTTTGGGAATAAAGTATTCCAAATGAAAATAAATGGATAATAAGTGAGTCATTTCCACTGGTCATTTTTTCAATTAAAATCTTTTAAAAAAAATTTATCACCTCCTCATCTACTGAATACAGACCACTTTGGCAAATATTTTGAATGATATATTCCTTATCCTTCATGAGGTTTACAGTATAAAAGCTGGGGGGAAAGATATATAAATAACAATACTTAATAAGGCATTAGAGGAATGTGACACATAGTAAAGGATATGTGACCACTGGGGAAGGTTATTGCCATCAGAAGCAGCAGGGTAAACTTCATGTTGGAGGTGACATTTGAGTTAGGGTATATCCTGTATGTTTTCTTGCATGGATTAAGTTTTTGGTTGCTTTCTCTCTGTTTTATGTTTGTGTTTAGAGCATCCATTCCCATATCCATAGCACCAGGATGACAGAAAAGTTCTCTCTCAAATACTCTAATTGATTAGCCATCTCATTAATTTGGGTATCCCCTGCAATGATGCAAATTGCAAACTATCTGTGACTGACCATCCTGTGTCCCCTTTGTCCATGAACTACCATAATTTGCCACAAGTTTCACCCATCATGATCTTGGCCTTCCTTGAATTCCCTCAACATTGCAAGGATACTGATGGAGATCAACTATCCATCTTTTATCTCTTTGTTTGTTTTTTGTTTGTTTGTTTTTGTTTTTGTTTTTGACACAAGACCGCAGAAGTTACTCCAGAAATATTAGTCATGAAAAAATGTTTGGGATAATTTCTGCCATGGCCTTCTCTATTATCATATGCCATGCGTAAGTTGGGGGTGGTAACTCTAATGTGTCAAATACTCTGTTTCCATCTATCAACCTCTTTTTGGGTCTTCAGGATACTCCAGCCCATCTTTTATTTCCAGGCTATCTTAAATAATAACATATGGGAGGGGCAGGGGAGAAGAGTACTAAATCTTGACTCAGTAGACCTGGCTTCAAATTCCAAGATTGCTACATACTTTCTATATAACTTTGAGCAAGTCACTTAACTGCTCTGTATCTAAATTTCCTGACTCACAAAATGAAATGGATAATATGTTCTCTAGGGTTTTTTGTTGTTGTTGTTGTTGTTCTACAACTTAAATCTTACTATCTGTGGAATTTACTATTGGTCCCACATTCCTAACACCTATCAATCAATGAACAAACATTTAATAATTTGCTACCATATTCTTGGAACAAGGTTACTTGCTGGTGATAAAAAATGAAAACGAACTCATTCCTTCCCTTAAGGCACTTGTGTTCTATAAGTGGAAATAAAATGTTTCCATCTATGCATGTGCAAAATCTATTAAATAAATACATTTGGGAGCACCAGATGGTGAGGGGATCAGAAAAGGTGTCATGTAAGAGGTGACATGAGCTGAACTCTGAAGAAAGCTAAGGATTCTGTAGGTATGGGGTATAGTCTGTACAAAGATGCAGAGATAGGAAATTCAATGTTGCATACAAGAAAAAGCAAAAAGGACAGTTGGTTTGGACCTTAGAATGTTTGAAGCAAAGCAATGTACAAAAGGTATAGAAAGGTAGATTGTGGTGAGGTAGTGAAGTATCCCACACAGAAGATCATTGCATTTGATCCCAGGGGCAACAGGGAGCCACTGAACTTTACTGAGTTGTATCACAAAGCTGATTCCTTGGGTCTGACACAAATAAAATCAAGAAGAGATTAGAGTGTCTTCAGCATGTAAGGTCCTGGGATAGATGAGAGAGACAGAGAGAGACAGAGAGAGACAGAGAGTCAGAGACAGACAGAGATAGACAGAGAGACAGACAGAGAGAGAGAGCAAGAACAATGTGGTGACGTGCTGAGTGAGCAGTGAGGATGTTATTGTTCACATATTACTGGTGTATTTTCAAATATTCCAATTCAATTCCATAAGCAGATAAAAGACCATTATATACTAAGAACTGTGCTAAGCACTGGGGGAAAGAAGCAAAATGAAAACAAAACAGACTCTAATCTCAAGAAGCTCATATTCTGCATAGAAGTAGAAGATCATAGAATTTTTGAGCTAACAATGAATCCTGAATCCTTGTCTTCTAGCAATTTAAATGAGGAGACAATTCATCCTCACTTTCACACATCAAAAAACCCTTCTACTGATGAAGCTCTAACTTTTCCCACCACCCCTAGCACTTCCTGAGTTTCTGTGACCAAGAAATGCCAATACATGTTGTCCACCCCTTTGATGATAAGACAAATTCCCAAGGGGAAGGGAAAGAGAGGGAATATGCATGTATATAGAGCCTACTGTGCGCCTAGAAATGGGCTAAGTGCTTTACAACATTATCTCATTTGATCATCAAACAATTGTATGGGATAAGTGCTATTAATATTCCCATTTGAGAGCTGAGGAAACTGAGGCAAACAGAGATTTAGGTGACTTGTCTGGAGTCAATAAATATTTGAGGTTGGATTTGAATCCAGATCTTCCTGACTCCATGTTCAGAGCTCTATCCTAGCTACACAAAGATGAAGTAATGTATGTAGCAACATACATTTCTATATCATATTAGAGTTTACAAAGCAGTTTTCCTCACAGTAGTCCCATGAGATAGCTAGCATGTGTGTTATCACTCCTGTTTTACAGATGAGAGGCTCATAGAGCGTTTTGCTAATATTTTTACAACTAGTAAATGTCAGAGTGGATATTTGAACTTTGGTCTCCCCCCACCACCACCACGCCAACATCTAGGAGTGACTTGATGGTGCAGTGGATAGAGTCCTGGGTCTGGAATCAGAATCATCTGCCTGAGCTCAAATCTGGCTTCAGACACTTACTAGCTACGTGACCCTGTGAAATTCCCCCAACTTTGCTTCAGTTTCCTCATCTGTAAAATGAGCCTGAGAAGGAAATGGCAAACCACTCCAGCATATTTGCCAAATGGAGTCAAGAAGAGTTAGACATGACTGAAATACAACTTAACAACAACAACACCAACAACAACCCCTGACTAAAAGGCCAGTACTCTTGCCACCAACCACCCTGCGTTTCTCGGACTCGTGCCAAAACGGCACAGGCAACAGTAGACCTCATGCAAAATAATGGTAAAATACTGTGGGTTCAAAGGAGAGAGAAGTTCCCATGAACCAGAGTAGGCGGACAAAGCCTTGTGGAGGAGAAATTTGAGCAAGGCCTTGAAAATAATATTGACTGGCAACAAATATTGCTAGAAAGATGACAACTTACCTCACCAGAGTCCTAAGAAGTAGGTAGGGATTTTATTATTATTCTCATCTTACAGGTAAATAAACTGAAGTTTGGAGGTAAAATGATTTCCCACATTCATACAGGTGGCAAATGTGATGGTCAGGATTTAAATAACTTTCTGTGTGATGCTTCTCCCTATTCACCATTCTCCTTCTCCATGGGGTAAGAACAAGAAAGAGATGACAATTCAGGTAAGGTGACACTTCCAATAACATAGGCAAGAACAAGAAATAAGCGACCTTCCAGGTAAATTAATGATTCAGATACCCTTCCTTCTTGGAGTTAGTGAATAGACTCTCTCTTCTGTTCCTGTATCTATTTCTGCCTCTTTCTTCTCATGCTGTCTCTGTTTCTTCTGTATCTCTCAGCAAAAAACATGATATGTTTGGTTTATATCACCTTCATTTCTGAATATATCCCCTTTCACTTCTCCACTCTAAAAGCTGTGCCTTGTAACACAGAATAGAAATGAAGGGGGAAGGGGAAAAAAAAAAGCTGTTTAGCAAAACTAATGAATGCACCACCCAAATTTGATCATCTATGCAATGTCCTACATCCAGGCTCCCACCTCTGCCAGGGAGGGCAGGAGCTACGTTTTCTTACTTCTTCACTGAGGTAAAGCTTGGTGACTAGTTTTTCTTACTGATTCACCTTTCTCATCTCCAATCCTTCTTAGCAAATGCTCCTAGCTTTGGGCCAGCTGTGTGGCCAGAACAATTGCCAAATGGGCTTCCTAGTGGACGGAAATGGAAGCTACCTCCAATCTAATACACTCCAAAAGGAACTGATTGTCCTTTGACACAGTTGGTTGAGCTCTCTAGAGGTTGGGAGGTGGGGAGGTGGAGAAAATTGGATTTTGATACGATTGGAAGCCCTCCCTGAACACGAACGCAGGCCCATTATTGGTCCGACTTGCTACCTCCCTCATGGGCCCAATCCAAAATCCACATGACCATGGCGTTGAAGCAATGAAACCACAGCAAAACAAAAACAAGTGAAACAATACCTCCTTTATAGAGAACTCCCAGGATGGGGATTAGGAATCCTTTTTTTTTTCTTTTTCGGTGCTTCCAAGTCTGGCTATGATGTACCATTCTAAGTAGCCTCTTTTTAGAACCCACTTTTTTAAAACAATCTAGCTATATGGGCCTAGTCCAGCAGTAAAGTGTTTTTATCATATTTTTATATTTGTTCTTAGTTTAAAATTGAAAAAAAAAAGATTGGCAAAATTATCAAACTTTTTTTACGTTGGTTTCTCTCTCTCTCTCTCACTCTCTTTTGCCCAGGTAAAGAATGAAGGGTAAGGGTGAGCAATAATTATTTAGCACTAAAACCAACCTTCCTGGACTTAGAAACCAGTAGTTTCATGGATAATAATCGTTCACATTCATACACATACACATGCATATACAACATTATTATATTTATATGGTATATATAATTTGTATCATTTAAAATATTTTTATGTATTTCTATAATATACAATGCATTCTTTATTTCAATAAATATAAATTTTTATATTTGTTTTATATATCACACATACATATGTATTATGTATATATGCATACTTACATAATGTGTATATATATGTGTGTGTGTATACACACACACACACACACAATTTGTTCATGAGTTGTTGTTGTATTGGACCTGTGATTTCACCAGTATAGAAAATTCCTAAGGAGGAAGTTCCTTCCACCAGTAAAGTCTTTTGGGACTTGTTCTTATCACTTCTACTTCCTGGGCCTCAGTTTCCTCATATGTCAAATGAAGATGTTAGACTAGGTAATCTCTCATATCCCTTCCAGCTCTAGAATTCTATGCTTCCATGAATCCACTGAACCATCTTGGGTGATCCACAGGGACCTGAACTGGCAGAACTTTCCTTATCAGTTAGAACCAAAACTCACAGGAGAGGGCCCGTCTTTCTGTATAGACGACATGTTCTTCTTAAATTTAGAAACTTTCCAATTTTCTTCCCCATCATAGCTGCTTCAGTTTTCATTTCAACTGTGTCTTTCTTCCCTCAATACCAGGGCCCACTGTCAGAAGGTATGAGGTTAAATCAGGCTTAATCCACAGAAAGAACTTTGTCATTGTAAAACAATGAAGAAATAGGAGTTGTTGCCAACAGAATGATTGTTAATTATTAATGACTATTAAGCCAGCAGAGTGCAGCAGTGTTTTAGCCTACAACTGCCATAATAAACTACTTGTCATTGCTTACCAATGGCCAGGACTGGACCGGCATTGGAAAGCCAGAATTCAACAGCATGTGTTGAAATGTGGCCATGGAAATCAATCAAGCAACACTTATTTTGCTGTTCAGTCATTTCTCAGCCATGTCTGACTCTTCGTGACCCCATCTGGAATTTTCTTTGCAAAGATACTGGAGTGGTTTGCCCTTTCCTTCTCCAGCTCATTTTACAGATGAGGAAACTGAGGCAAACAGAGTTAAGTGACTTGTCCAGGGTCCAGCTAGTAAGTGTCTGAGGTCAGATTTGAACTCAAGAAGATGAGTCTTCCTGACTCCAGGCCTGGTAGAGCTCAATCCACTGTACCACCTAGGTGTGCTAACACTTATTTACTTAAGCACATATCATGTGGTAGGCACAAAGAGAAGAGCTAAGGCACTGTACCCAAGGGTAAGCATTGCCAAATGCCAAGGCTGGGGACAGTGAAATTATGCCAACCCAAACAAATGAGAAAATGACACGGAGTCATGGAACAGCCCCACCAATGAGAGCTTGAGTCAAAACTACAGTTATTAAGATGGAGATTATCAGGATACTGGCCAGGGTGACATGTTTGCTAATAAGGATAAACATAAATGGGGAGGTATGGATTTCTTCCCAGCAGAGGATACAGTGAGAGAACTTCTTATATTTCTACTTGCTTAAACTCATTCAGGGAGAGGTAAGAAAAACAGCCCAATTTGCTAAAAAGCCTGAAAGTCAACAAAATTCAGCCATTGGACCAACTACTACCGTTTATAGTTGCTATAATTTCTATAGTGCTTTAATGTTTACAAAGTGCTTTACATAAAACTGATGGAGGCTGAATGCAGATCGAAGCATACTTTTTTAAACTTTATTTTTCTTGTTTTTTTTTTGTTTTTGTTTATCTATGTTTTCTTTCACAACATGACTAATATGGAAACATGTTTTGTGTGACTGCACATGTAGAACCTATATCAAATTGCTTGCCTTCTCAATGAGGGTGGAGGGGAGGGAGGGAGGGAAGGAATTTTGAACTCAAAATTTAAAAAAAAATGTAAAAATTGTTTTTACATGTAATTGGGGAAAATAAAATATTAAATACATTTTTAAAAATTATCTGCAAAGTGCTATCTCATTTGATCCTCACGACAAACCTTATAAATTAGGTATTATCATAATCCTCATTTTATAAGTGAGGAAACTGAAGCAGATGAGGTTAGATGAATTGCCCAGGACCATATGAGTTAGTAAGTGTCTGAGCCCAGATTTGAACTCATAACTTTCCGACTCTAGGTCCAGCATTCTGTTCACACTTCTACACAGAACATATACAGATAACTTACTCCATAAATTATTAAGAACGGTGGACTCCAGAGAACTCTGATCTATTAACTATTGATTCCAGTTCCTGATATAACTCTAAGTTTCTAGACCCTACCTTTGATTCACTCAGGCTCATTGGATTCTGAACTGGAAGGGCCCTTAAAAGTCATCTAGGCCAATATCCTAATTTT
The DNA here is from genome assembly GCF_900497805.2 of Vombatus ursinus. Classification (NCBI taxonomy): domain Eukaryota; kingdom Metazoa; phylum Chordata; class Mammalia; order Diprotodontia; family Vombatidae; genus Vombatus; species Vombatus ursinus. Next base: position 2,250,993 of record NW_020950062.1, on the reverse strand, counting down.
TTAGATAAGAAAATTGAGGTCTATGGGGAAAAAATGAGAGTGTTCTAAGGTCAAAAGAGTTAAGCCTCTTCATTTTTGCTATCCTATTTTCACAGTGTTTAGAAGTCTTGCTCATGGCTTATCACAAACTAGACCTGTTGCTTTGCGAGTGTAGACCCTCAGCTATCACCACTAGCCTGCAGGCCTGGGTAAGATCATAAGATTGTTGTTCTAGATGAGACCTCAGAGACCACTGTCTGTTTTAGCCCCATTATTTACAGACAAGGGAACAGGGCCTATAGAGGTTAAATGGCTTCCCCAAAGTCACGTAGATGATTGCTGGTATTTGATCCCAGGTCTTCCTTATTCCAATTCCTGAACTTTTCTCTTTATATAGTATTTTTGTTAAAGCGTCCCAAGTACATTTTAGAAGGGATGAATGGAAAAAGTAATAAAAGTCCCATAGCATGCCAACTTGGAAACATAGGCCAAGATAACACATCTTGTGGGCTGGTAGCAAAAGGGAGGGCTTGGTAGCCCAAAAGACAGCAAAAGGGTCTTGGGTGTAGGAGTATGGGGAATGTACAGAGCCCAAAGTGGAGCAGGGCATCGAAAACACCCTGTCATTGAAGGCACTGGGGTATTGTGAACAATAAAGTGCTATATAAGTGAGATCTGTTATTGTTTTTATTTTAAACTTTGTCCAGAGTTATAAGATCACAGATTTAGAGCTAAAATGAACTTTAAAGGAAGGTTATCTAACCCAAACCCCTCATTTTGCAGATGGGAGAACTGAGGCCTGGAAAGGCTAAGCACACAAGATTATGCTAACAGAACAGAAGTAAGATTCAAACCCAGGTTCTCTGACTCCAAGTCCAGGACTCTTCCCACTTATAACTCTGTGTCTTCAGGACTGTATCCCAGAAAAAAAAAATTCCAGGGGCATTGAAGTAAAAGGGAAAGGTATGTTGAAGAAGAATGTGCTCTCTCTTCTTTATCTCAGAGGAGTAGAGTGCAGAGGGTGGGAGCAGACTCATACCCAAAGTGATGCCAAAGAAACGCAATGCGAATGAAAGTGAAGAAAAACAGGCTCTGTGACTAACCTCGGTTACATTATGATCATAATGTTTTAGGGAAGAATCCACACTGATGTGGTCTAATAACTAGCCCAACAAATTAATTGGAAGTACTCGGTTAAAAATCAAGCCAAGATTCCATTGGGTTTATATACAGTTTACTCTCTGCCTGTCTTTGTATCTTTCATCTCTGTCTTTGAGTGTCTTGTTGTCTCTTTCCCTCCTCTCACTGTCTGTCTCTCTTCTCCCTCCCTTTCTCTCTCCTTCTACTGCTCTCCTTTTTCTCTATCCCTCTCTCCTTCTCCTTCTTCCTTTTCCATTTTCTCTCTCCCTCTCCTTCTTTCCCCCTCCCTGCTTCCCTCTCTCTTTGTCTCTGGTTTTGTCTGTCTCTTCCTCCCCTTTCCCTTTCCCCTCCTCCTCCTCCTCCTCCTCCTCCTCCTCCTTCTTCTTCTCTCTTCCCCCTCTCTCTTTTTCTCCTTCTCTCTCTCTCTTTCTCTTTGTCTTTCTTCTTCTTCCTCTCCCTCTCTTTCTCCCTCCATCCCTGTTTCCTTCTCTCTGTCTCCATCTTTCCCTTCCCATCTCTTGCTGCATTGATGCTCTCCTTTTTTCCTCTCACTGTCATTTTCCAATATCTCCATTCACTCTACTCTCTTCCTCACCCCTAATAGAACATTTCCTTTTAACAAAGAGTTCCAGTTAAGCAAAACAAATTAATGAATCAGCTGTGTCTGAAAATTTAGGCCTCATCCTGTACCTATAGCCCACTCCCACCTCACAGAGAAGAAATGTTAGCAGCTTGAGACTCAGTGGATAAAGTGCTAGGTCTGGACTCAGAAAGCCATGAATTCAAATCCTGCCTCAGATAGCTGCATGACCCTGGGCAAATCATTTAACCTTTGTTTGCCCTCCTTTCCACATCTGTAAAATGGGGATAATAACAGCCACTTCCTTGTAAGGTTGTTGTGAGCATCAAATGAGATAATATGTGTAAAATATGTGTAAAAGCACTTAGCACAGTGCCTGGCACATAGTAGGTGCTGTATAAATATTTATTTCCTTCCAGTGTTCTGAATTCACCATTTTGACTTTCTTTTCTATTCATATCCATGGTGCCCACCTTATACTTGCAAGTAAGTTGAAAAACATGAGGGGAGGCTGTTATTTCTAGGAGTGGGTGATGAGAGCTGTTTCACTCAACTCTCCTCACTTTAACTAGAACAATGACTTGGTAAGGTACAGCCTTGGAAGTTCACCTCCAACCTCTGATGCTTAGCAGTTGTGTGACCCCCGGCAACTTAACTTAAGGGCCTCTATTTCCTAACTGACAAAACATAGCCATGGTAATAAAGCATATTAATAATAAAACAATAATAATAGTAATGCATAGACATAAGGTGTTTCACAGTCTACACATATTTGGTCTCTTTCATTCCTTATTACTGATCCATATTTTCTAAGCCATTTCTCACCACCATCACCTATTTCTATGTTTACATTGAAGTAACTATCAAGATATATTTTTCTTTAATTTGTAAGATCCTATTGAGTTAAAAGAATTTCGCTTTCTCTGAATACTCTACAACAGATATTGGTACATAAGCTATAATTATTTTCATAACTTTTTTTTGTAAAAACTTATCATGAGCACTGCAATCTGAGATAACCAAATATCCCATGAAATGTTTTTTATGCTGCCTTTTGTGGAACTGCGATAACTAACTCTGTTAATTCTTCTATTTATCTCAAAAAGTAAAACAGCTGACATAGCCTTCTGTTTAGTTGCAATTTCCTTCTTCTGGTTTCATTTATAGCAAAAATGTCAAGATTTATATTATTTACTTCTGTCTGTAGTATGTCCACTTATCATTGGACAAGAATCTCACAACAGCTAAGTTAAAATTTAGACAGTCTAAAATCTTTTATCTATTGAATAATTTTTAATAGAACCTTTTTTTTTAATACTGCCACCATCAAATACAAAAGCAGGTGGGGGCATCACCCAAGGCTAAATATTGTTCTATATTTTTCTTTTTGTAATGGGTTACCATGGCCAAATAATTAATTACCAAGTATCTACACTATTGCTGATAACACTTAGAGTGCTTAGTTAGACTGGTTCCCAGATGTATTAGTTTATTCCTGAAATTCTACTCGAAACCTTTCCACCATGATAGAGCCTGTCAGAGCTCAATGTCAGAAATCTCCTGTTTTTTGTTTCAAGCCATTCTTAACCTTCCTACTACCCTCACATACACCTTTCCAATCTTCTTATATCTTACAACCCCCCAATCTCTGAGGAGAGATTTGAATTCAAATCTTCATATCATGGACTCATTTATCAGCATGGTGAAGTCTATGAATTCCTTCCTAGAGTAATGTTTTAAAATGAATAAAATACAATCCACAGGATTATAAAATAAACCAATTATATCAAAATATAGTTACCAGGATATTTAAAAACAGTTCATGGTTCCTACATTAAGGTTCCTGCATTGTGTCTTTTGTGTAAGCATACCCAAAGATTAATCAATCAATAAACATTTATTAAGTGCCTGTATGTACCAGGTACTGTGATATACTCTGAGGATGCAAAAAGAAGTAAAAGACAGTCTCTTCCCTCAAGTAGCTTAAAATCTAGTGATTATAAAGGTCTAACCGGACATAGGTTTAGAAGTCTTGAAGATACAGTTTCCCACCTTGACTTTAGGAGAAGAAATGGAACAGTCGCATTTAGTAATTGACTTTAGAGTGTATTACCTTCTGGAAGTGCTAGGACATAAATAGCAATTGAGGTGACTTTTTAGACATCAGAGTAGGGGATTTTGAGCTGAGAAATCACCTAGCTTCCTCATTTTACACATATGACCTAGAAAGGTTAAGTGCCTTGCCTAAGTTAATGCAGGTAGTTCAGATTTTGGTAAAATACAATCCCAATCCATCTTTTCTGAAATTTTTGTGTTTTAAAACACAGTCCGTAGGTCAACAAATATATTTTGTCAGATTTCCATATTGGAGTTTTATGTTTAATGTACACATTTATTAAAGATAGAAAATTTCCCAGTCATTCAAAGAAGTCTATGGATTCCCAGAGAGTTAAGGTAGACTTGAAGGTAAAAATGTTCCAAAATGCTTATATTATAAACTGTTCAATTTGTTATAAGAAAGCTAGATGGTGCAGCGGTTAGAGCTCAGGATTTGGAGTCAGGAAGACCTGGATCCAAGTTATGCCTCTGAAGCTTATTAGTTTGTTGACCCTGGACAAGTCATTTAAACTTTCTGTGCCTTGGTTTCCTCACATGTAAAATGGAAATACTAATAGCACCTATCTCACAGAGATACTCAGGATTAAATAAAGTAATATATGTAATGTGTTTTGCAAACCTTAAAGCACTGTTGTGTCTGGAGTCATATATACTTATAAAGAGACAGTGAGAACTAACACTAAGTGCCATTCATTAATTATGGTTAATTCCTTCTTTTAAAATTTCAAGTTGAGTTTACTTATTACTCACGTTCTATGTATTGGTAAATTGACATCTAAGACTACAAGTCTTGTTATCAACTCTTTTCTCCATAAATTTCACTTGTGCTATCTTAAGCACAATCTGATATTCTCTTTTTGGTCCTGTTATCTTTCATAATACCTTATTTACAATTTTAATTAGGATTTTTTTTCTTCAATTTTTAAAAACGTTCTTGATAATCTCTGTGAATTTTCTGCTAGTCACATTTTGCCAAATCCTCATTCCTTATCTGTCACCCATATCCTGGAATCTTGATTCATGGTCTGGAACATTGAATTATTTTCTTCAACATTAACCATTCACTTCTTGTGTCTTCCTTTCTCTGACACAGCCATAATTTTTAACTGGAAGAAGAGAGGAAACCACCACTTGAGCCCCAAATTTCTTATGTAGGACTTCAAAGTCACTAAAGATTACAGATTTCTTATAATATCATCTTTATGTGATATATAATGTGATATGATGTGACTAATGTGAAAATAGTAAAAGTAGGTAGACATTCGAGGTCTTGGAAACTTTCTAATCACTGTCCAACTCTTGATTTCTCATGCAGGTCTCATAGCAGTCACTTTTTTCCTGACCCTCACTTGGAAAAAAGAACCACCAATAAGCATTCCTTCTCTTAGGACTGATAGACCATTAACCATTTGGACCTGGCAGCATCTCTTAAACCTGCTTATTGTATTCTGTATGTAATGTGATCATTGGGACCTGGAATCCTAGAGTAGAGCTTGAAGGAACATCAGACCATCTAATCCAGACCCCTTATTTTACAGACGCCAATAATAAGTTCCAGAGAGGAGATACTGCTTCTTCTTCAGAATCGAAGGATTAATCTTGTTTTGGAAGTTTCTCATACCATAAATACTGGGTTCTTATCCCACCACTGACATTTTGGGCAAAGTTACTTTAACTGCCAGAACCACAATTTTCTCATCTGTAAAATTAAGAGGTTAGAGTAGATAGCCCCTTGAGGTCCCCTGCAGCCTTAGGGCTATGTGACCCCACGATCTTATCCCACAGCCATGTTTGCTGTTTCTTCTCTCTGAGTTCTGTGTCTCTCTGTTTTGTACGCCAACATTTTAATGCTATTTTCCTCTCAATGTTCTCAGAACCTTTTTCATCCTGATTTAATTCCTGGATGGTTTCTCGCATGCTGTTTAGGAACTATTTCCCTTTTTTAACATGCTGGAACAAGGAAAGCATTCCTCAAGCTCTTTCACCTTCTCCTCAAACAAGGAGATCAGTTTGCATTTATAGAACACATTACTCATGAATGCCTCTGGAAAGAAAACGAACGTAGAAAAAAAAAAACCTAGTGGGGAACAAGAACAATTATTTTGGCTTCGATATCTCCTGTATCTCCAGTAGTACCTCAGTTCTTTGTATATCCCCATGAATACTCTTCCTGTAAGCTGCTATGGCAAAATGCCCATTTGCCCCTGGCATCTTGGAGATGTGGGGGCTTCTTGGAATGTTGTCTTTAAAAGGATGCTTCAGCTTCCTACTTGCCTTTGTCTAGCCTCTACTAATCTGTTCAGGCATGAAAAATTAGCTCTATTTGGTTTGCTAGGTTTCAGCCAGGCTTCATCAATCCAAAACTAAACACAGAAAGACATACCTAGAATATTCCAAAATCTATTGCTCACCTCTTTCCTGTTCTTTTGGCAAATCTATTTACCACTGCACTCTTGCCCTCCTCATGATAGTTGGACAGGTATTCTTACCTATTCTTATCCCTATTTTGTGTTGTTAAATAACTTGCTCAAAGGGACATGTGTATTTAAGTCTAGAACTCTGGTCTCTTACGCTTGCCAATACACCATGGCTCCTCTAATGATACCGAATATATACTTTATCTTCCACAAAAGTCCTAGTTCAATAAGCCATCACGGTGTGGAGATTACCCTAGGAACTCCAAGGTTGTTCCAGCTACCAAGCTAGAAAAACTGAGTTTGAGGACACTGATTTCCTAAGTTTGGACTAAATTCTGATAGTTTCATCATTAGATTAGCTTTAGGACGATGGTTTTTTTGGGCTACAGCCTTCAAAGTTCATCATAAGTTGCAAAGTGATTGTAATCCGTCAGTGGAGACAAGGGCTGACACTGACAAAATAAAGTATCCTCAAGGTATTTAAAAGACATGACAATGCGAGGCTTGAACATCTATCTTTCCTCAATGATTAACAAACTCTTCCTGGTTATACCCAGCAATTCTGAACCCCAAGCTGTCTGCATTCAAATTCTCTTTCCTGTCTCACACTTCATGATCTCTTATTTCCATTCCACTCAACCCAACCCACCTAATGTCCTGCATGAAAACTACTCACCCCTTTAACTTTCACTGTGCTTTCTGGAATGTTTGCTCCACAGGCAACAGATTTGCTTTCATCTTCAATTTTTTGGTACCACTCCTTCCATCTTCTGGCTCTCACAGAACCTGACTCTCTTTTGGGGGTCAAGCCTTCCTGGCTGCCCTTTCACCATTGGCTGCACTCGTTCCCCTGACTCAGTGGCAAAGGTGAAGCAGTCAGACTACTTCTTGCTTCTCAATGCCACTTAAAGGTTCTCCCTTCACCATCATAACTCAGTAACCCCTCCTCCTTTGAGATTTATTCAACCCATATCTACCACCTAATACAAATTCTAGTAATTGACCTCCAGGGCATTTACCCTTCTTTCCTCAATGAGTTCAGCACCTGGTTCATAGTCTTTCTCTGCTCATCACCTCCTACTACTAGAGGATTTCAACATGTGTATTGATGTCTGATAAATGAAAACCCCTGATAGAGATTTCAGGTAATGAATAATCATTTTATTAAGATGGTCAGTGGTTTCTTTCAGTAACCAAAGATTCCAAGGGAGACTCTGAAATGCCTTAAATCCCTTCTGAAAGGGAACTCCCCTGACAAGTGAAACTCAACCTTAATTGGTGGACATTTAATGAGAAAGTGGACTAAAAGTCTTCAGATCCTCCTGTTGAGAACTGGCTTGATCATGAGATTCTGCAGCCTCAAGGAGTCTGGGCAGGGGAAGCCATTTCCATCTCAATCTCTCTGGTTAGCTTTCTCCTTCATGAGCTAGTCTGCCCTAAACTCTAATGGAAGGATTAAGCACAAGGGATTCCTCCCCAGGCAAAGGCCCACCCAGAAAGGATTTTATTTATAAACTAAACAGAAATTAGATTTCCCAGTTGGGTGGGGTTCCACCCAACCTAGTTAAGGAGTTTGTGCTTTTGGGGGCCAGGAGTAATCTCATCACTCAGCCGTGACCTTCGGAGAGTGACTAACCTTTTTAGGCTTTGGGCCTTCACAGAAATAGGAGGAAAAGGGTGGATCACAAATTAACAATTAGCTACTAATATAATAGTACATTAATTTCTTTAAGATACTTCATCACACACCTCACAGTTCCTTATTCATTTCACACGAATTGCTCCTCCACCCTACCTCAGCCACACACAAGATGGTTATAGTCTTGACCTTGTGTCACCTACAAATGCTCCCTTTCTTTGTTTATCAACTCTGAAATTCTTTTATCTGATCACCATTTATTGTCATTTCACTTCTTCCTTTGCCTTGGAACCTCAAGCTCTATTGTTTGTTTGTACTGTGTCCTCCAGCCCTTCAAGTCCTCAGTTCTTTCCCAGGCAATCATGACTGCACAAGCTAGTTTTCTTCTTTCCCTGTCTTGACCCCTTGGTGAAGCAGTTCGACTCTGCACTTTTGCTCTTCTTTTGAGTCCCCTGCCCTTATCATATTGCCAAACCTCTGCCCTTGATGACTCCTCTGCCTTCACTTCTACACATGTTGCTGAGCCAAGATGAAGAAAATCACAAAATGCTGCCACCATAAATCTATGTTACATAGCCCAAACTGGGCCCCCATGGCTGCATGTTATTCCTTTTATACCTTCCTAATTTTTTTTTTTTTTTTGGTGAGGCAATTGGGGTTAAGTGACTTGCCCAGAGTCACACAGCTAGTGAGTGTTGTGTCTGAGGCCAGATTTGAACTGAGGTTCTCCTGACTCCTGAGTTAATGTTCTATCTGTTGAGGTTTAGAGGTTTAAGGGTACTAGGACCCCAAAATCATGACACACAAGTGCTGCCCGAATGAATTCAACCCAAGCCTTCTTTTAGCCAAAGACAAGAATTAGATATTAGATATTAGATTATCCCTCATATTGGGCAGACTCTTAAAGAATCTGAGCATTACTGAACTATTGGCTAGATTATAGGAATCTGAGTACCTTAATAGAGACAAGATGAACCTTATATACAGAAAGACTGTGGGAGGGTTTTAGGAGTGGCCATGTAGTTTGGAGGAGGTCCATGTAGACTGGAGGAGGATGTGGATGTGAGTGGCCAGTAAGCTGGGGTGAACAGAATGTCTGGGACCTGGACCCTGTGGCCAAGGGAGAATGGAGTCTAAATAGGATTAAGGGTGGGAAGTGTGTGTGGGGAGGGGGATGCCCCCCCCCATCTGGAGGTAGATTGGGCTTGAGCATAGGTGATAATGAAAGGCCAGTTGATAGGATTATGGCCTCAGATGAAAGCCAGAGATTTGGCTTTTGGGAACTTTTGGGAAAGTTCAGTGTTTTTCCTTTTTGGGGTCCAGATCCCACCCTCATCATTTCCATTGTACCTAGCTGCCCCTATACCTTCCTAATTAACTCACTAGCCCATTCACCAGAGTGGTTCAGTTCTTCCAAGCTTTTTCATCCTTTCTCAGGCTTCTCTCGGCTCCATCTCCCCCTAGCCTTTCAGCTGAGAACCTTGCTTAATATTTTACAGGGGGGAAAAAAGGAAGTCATTAGTTTAAAGCTCCCTCTTCTTCTTTCTTCCTCTTCAACTCATATCACCCAGATATCTTCTATAACTATTACTCCTTCATCACTATCTCACATGAAGTGATGGCCCTTCTCCTTGCCAAAGCAAACCTCTCTACAGGCAAAAATAATACCATTCCATTTCATCTCCTTTAGCAGATTACTCCTTCTGTCATCCCCACTTCCTCATTTATCTTCAATCTCTCCCTATATTTATTGGCTACTTCCCTGATTTTTCCTTACAAACTTGCCCATATCTCCCCCATCTTCAGAAAACTTTCATTGATCATCCATCATTGCTGGCTATCAACTGAAATCTTTCCTCTCTTTTGTGGCTATACTCCTTGTGGGGGCTGTCTTCACTAGGTGCCTCCACTTCCTTTCCTTTCACTATCTTCTTAACTTTTTACAGTCTGGCTTCTGACCCCATCAGTCAACTGAAATTGCTCTCACCAAAGTGACTTATGCAATGGTATTTTCTCAGTCTGATGGAGTGATGGGACCTGGATCCCTAAAAGGAAAAGACCTTGTCTTTGAAAGCAACCCAGTCCCAGAATCTTCGCACACATTTCAGCAGCCCAGATAACTGACATCTCACCCAAGGCACCTGACCCATCACAGTCCACCTAGACTACTTAATAGTCCTTTCATTGTGGCTCTTGACCCACCCCAGGCCACTTAACTCTTTTCTCTGTTACACTTGGACCACCCCAGGCTATTTACCCATTCTTAATCCCATTCAGATCTTCTCACTGTTTTTTTTGCATATAATTATCAATCTCATTCCCCTCAAGCAGCAGATTCACTAGGAATCTCTGCCACTCCTATTGGCATTATAATAAACCTTGTCACTTGACTGGGTGTGTGAATTCATTCCAGGAAGACTCTCCCTGTACCCTGACATTTTGGGGTTCCCAGCAACCCAAACCACATCAAATCATCATCTTTCTTGACTCTGTAGCCCTTAACGGTTAATCATTTTTTTTCATCCTTGATACCCTTTTCTCTCTAGGTTTTCATAAGATTCCTGGTTCTCCTCCTATCTGACCACTCCTCAGTTTCCTTTCCTAGATCTTCATCCAAGTAATGTGCACTAACCTACAGGCTCTTCTGTTATTGATCCTCTTTGAGTAGCTGCCCCACTGGGGACCCAACTAGTCAGTTCCAGTTGGGCAATGCTGCTCCTTCCTTCCTTCCTTCCTTCCTTCCTTCCTTCCTTCCTTCCTTCCTTCCTCTGCCTCCCTCACTCCTCTCCCTTCTCTCCTTCTTCTCCCTCTGTCCACATAGGACATCATACCCTTACCTGTGAGTATTCTGCCCAAGGGAATATAGATTTTGATCTCTGAAACCTCACAGGATATCTTGGAGTTTACAGGCTTTTTATTCTCTTCCCTACCTATTTATCATTTTTTGAAAAAGAAAACTGGGACAATTGATGCTTTTGCTCCAAGTAGTTTCATTTATGATTTCTTGAAATGCAGTGGTTGGAAAACCAGGCTTTGATAAAACCCATTGGTATTCAAATGGAACTACTTGACCATGGTTTAAATCCAAATCACTCTAACTCTCACTGACTGGCCAACAATAGATTTTCGCCCAATCTCACCTGGTCATTGTTTGAGTTTTCATGGCTCAGAGTGAGTGCAAATAGCATTTTTTTTTCTGTTTTGGCCAGAAACTCTGAGGGTCTTCCCTTCCCAGATTGATTTTTTAGCCTTAATTGCTGAATGGGCATTGCCTCAGACAAACTGAGACCTGGGAAAGACCATAGCTTAAAAAGGTCAAGGTCTCTCACTGCATCCAGGGCCATCTCCAGTCATCCTCGCCTCTGGACCCAGATGACTTGTGAAGAGAGAGTAAGGCTGGTGACTTTGCGCAGCCCTGCCTCACTTAAATCCAATTCACTTGCAAGTCAAGACTTCACCTTCTCGGTCATTGGTTCTCTTTGAGAACAAAGGACAAATAACACTTGGTGATCTCATCAGGTTATCATCAATTATCACCTCTATGCTGATGATTCTCAAATCTGCTGACACAGCTCTAAACCTTCCAGGCTTACCTCCTGTCTTTTACTTCCAACCAACTATTGGACATTTTAAACTGGATGACCTATAGATAGCTTAAACTCAACATATCTCAAACTGAATTCATTATCCTCCCCTCCAAAAAAATACCCTTCTTTTTCCCCAATTTTCCTATTACTGTCAAGGATGCCATTATCCTTCCAATGCCCTAGATTTACAACCTAGATGTATTTTTCTATTCTTTCCTCTCTTCCACCTCCCTCATCTCTAATCTGTTGCCAAAACCTATTTTATTCATCTCTTTAACAGGTTTTGCATATGCCTTCTACTTTCCTCTGACAGTGTCACTGCACTGATATAGGCCATTATCATCTCACACTTGGAGTATTTCAAAAGCCTGTTTATTCCTCAGCCCATTCCAAGTGTCACTTTACTTCAGTCCACCCTCCATTCAGTTGTCAAAGTCATCTTCTAAAGTGCAAATCTGACCGTGTCACCCCCACTCAGTAAACTCCCTGTAGCTCCTTATCACGACCAGAATCAAATGTAAAACCTTCTGTTTGTCTTTCAATGCTCCCTCCTACCTCTCCGGTTTTCTTATTTCTTACCCCATCCATTAACTCCTTAATCTAATAACACTGGCCACCTTTGCTGTTCCTTAAGCAAGACACTCTATTTTTCTATTCTGGGTATTTTCTCTGGCTGTTTCCCATACCAGGAATGTTCTCTCTCATCATCTCTGTCTCCTGGCTTTCCTGGCCTTTTTCAAATCCCAGCTAAAATCCCATCTTCTACAGGAAGTTTTTCCTGGTCCTCTTTAATTTTAGTGCTTTTCTTAAGTTGATTATTTCCAATTTATCTTGAATAAAGCTTGTTTGAAGTTAATTGTTTTCCTTCTGTCTCTCTTCCATTAGACTGAGCTTCTTAAGGGCATGGACTGTCTGACTTCTTTTTGTATACCCAACTTTATGCAAAGTGCTTTTCACATAAAAGTACTTAATAAATGTTGACTGATTGAGGCAAGCATTCAGACCAATGAGAAAACTCTAACAATAGTACAGGAGTGAGTTGATGAGGGTCTGAACCAGGGCAGTGTCCCGGTCAGAAAAGAGAAGATGTATACTCAAGAAATACTTACATGAAATGTTGTGTGATTGTTTGGTTTAGTATAATTGGTCAAAATAATAGTAATAATAATTTAAACTGCTAGAGCACTATAATATTTGTAAAACCTTTTATGAAAATATTCACCTTGGACTATAGATATTTTAGATGAGGGAACTGGGGCTCATAGAATTAAATCTGAGGGGGAAAAAACCAAGTAAACAAATATGTATAAATAAGCTATAAATAGGATAACTAGGAAAAGAGGGAAGACACAAGAATTAAATCAAAATGATCATCCTGACCATGTCAATCTACTATTTAATGGACTTGAGTTATATCCAGAATGAAATATAAATTCTCTGATTGGCTTTACTTATTTTTAATTTATGGAATAAAACAAGCATTGTCATAACATAGTAAAATTAAAAAAAGATAATTGCACATGTAACTGCAAATCTATTAAGTGTTCTTTTTAAATATGTAGTACTTATCGTGTATTTTTTTCCTTATTTTCTTCCCTCTTCCTTCCCTAGAGATTGATACTATTAGATACATATATATTCATACATATGATGTATGAATGTAAAAATATGTGTATGTATGTATGTGTATATATATATATATATATATATATGTAAACTCATTCTATACATCTATTTATCAGTTCTTTCTCTGGATGCAAAGAGCATTTTCCTTCATATATCCTTTGTTGTTACAACAGTCAAAATTACTTATTCACTCAAAGTTGTTCTTAAAACAATATTGCTGCTACTATATATGTTCTCTTGTTTCTGTTCATTCCACTCTTCATTATTTCATACCACTGATATTGGCTTTTAAAACTCTTCATAACCTGGCTCCTTTCTTCCTTTCTAGTTGTCTTATACCTGACTTCACATACTCTATAATCCATTGACACTAGAATCCTTGCTATTCATCTATTATTTACCACAGTGCTTGGCACATAGTAGGTGCTTAATAAACACTTACCCTCTCTCCCCTTGATTACTTCATCTGTAAAATGAAGATATTGAAAGAAAAAACTGTTTTGCCTAAAGGGTATCTTGTTATATTTGATAGATGACTTGACCCAAAGTCAAGACACCAGGATCTAAATCCTACCTAAAGCTATTAGATTGAGGGTACATCCCTGAACCTCTGACACTCTCAAGTTTCCTCAGCCTATAAAATTGTGATAACATTACTTAAACCATCTTCACTGCATAATTGTTAGGGATATACTTCACAAGCCTTAAAGTACTAACAAAATGACATTATTATCACACCTAAATCTCCTTCTCAATCTAGGATCTCAATCTAGCATCTATAAGCACCAAAAACATAACATCAGCCCTCAAATTCACTCACCTCCTACTGACATTGTAGTCAAATAATAATTAAAAAGTAAATCTTGAAGGCATGTGCTAAAGGCATACCCAACTTTGTGTTTTCATTGGCTTGTTCAGAGTAGGAAGGCTGTCAACAGCTCACATTAATGCTATTCCCCCTATGCCCCCCACCACCTCACACATGCTGGTGATAGCATCTCCTCTCTTTCCTCCAGTCTCTCACACTAGGAGACGTTTATTTTTAAAAGGCAACTGGTGTGTGTGCCAGAGAACCTTTTCTTGTCTCACAACTTCAGCCAACAGACACACATTAGCAATCCATCCCTTTGACCGAGGTGAGGCTGAATGATATTATTCATCAGAAACGTGTGTAAGGCATGGATACGGCCTGTCTTTGTGTGGAGGTTTCTTTCAGGAAAGCCAAGAGGAGGATGCTGTGTGCTTGAAGGCAAATTTTCTTCTCAGGAGTTATACAAACTGGCTCTGAAACTACTCCAGCTGAGTTGAGGTTGAAATAAAAGCTACTGTGTGAACTCAGATTTTAGGCATCGAAAATATTCCTCTCTTCAGTGAGACCTTGAAGGCAGTGTTAAAGCAAGAGAGTGTGTGTGTGTGTGTGTGTGTGTGTGTGTGTGTGTGTGTGTGAGAGAGAGAGAGAGAGAGAGACAGAGAGAGAGAGAGACAGAGAGACAGAGAGAAAGAATGAAAGAGAATGGTAAAAGAGGTAGAGAACAATAAAAATGAGAGAGAGAGAGAGAGAGAGAGACTATTTGATGAGTTCAGCTGTTTGAATATCTGCTGAATCAGAAATTGAGAAACATCATCAAGTCAGAGTCTGGGTGATTCCAAGAGGATGTGATATGCATTGGATGGAAATTTGCAATTTGCCAAGCAAAACAAAATGTCAAGGAGAATGATCCAACTTGAGTTAACTCTGTTTTTAAGTAACCTCCAGCACTTTAGAAGTAACCTTGGACTTTGTAATCATTGTTGCTTCCTTTCAAAAGATCCTAAAATGTTTTCACCAGGAGTGATCTTAGGAATTCTCTAACTTATTTCTGTCCTTTTTTATAGAGGAGGAAAAGGAGGAGCAGAGAAGTGGTGAAATACTCAATTACACAGCTAGTAATTCAAGGAGATGTGAAAAGTCAAGCTCCTGACACCCATTCCTATGTTTTATTCACCTAACTATGGCTTCTCCTGTGCCTGACTCTGCAGTGTATCTGAGTTTGTCCTCAGTAACTCCTCAAGAGGCACCTTAGCTGACTGTGAATAATCAATACTAATCATGAAACAAAGTAGATTTTCAATGTCTGGGATGAGTTAATTTCATTCAGTGAGGCTGTCTTATTTTACGTTTTTGAATTTCCTCAAGTTCAGCATAGGCCTTGCACACAGTAGCTTTGTTGAATTTGGATGTGTTGTGAAGTACATCTGAAACTGGAACTTAGAAAAATAATAAATGACCCTACTGATCCTCATGTAATCTAACTCCATAACTAATAAACAACATACGGTGGGCCCTCTTCTCCTCTCTCTCTATTCTGTTTTTCTTACTGATCCCATCAGCTCCCATAGATTCAATTATCATCTCTGAAACAGGTGATTCTCAGATCTATTTATCTAGCTCAACCTTTCGGCTGACCTCCAGTCTTACATCTTCATCTATTGGATATCTCAAACTGGTTGTTCTGTCAATATCTGAAATTCAATATTGTCCAAAACCAAACTCATCTTTTCCCCCTCTCTGAACTTCCTCATTACTATCCAGGACACCAACATCCTCCCATTTACCTATGCTTGCAACATAAAAGTCATTTTCAGCTTCTCACTCTCTCACCACCCCTAATTCAATCTATTGTCAAATCAAGTTGATTGTGACCTGGCAACATCTCTCCTATACATTCCCTTCTCTCCTCTGACACTGAGATCACTCTGATATGAAGCTTCTTCGCCTCCTGCGGAGACTCTATTGAGAGCCTTCTGGTTGACCTCTCTGCTTCAAATCTCAACCCTTTCCAGTTCATCCTGCACTCCACTATCAAAGTGATTTACCTATGTTATTCTCCTAGTCAATATACTGCACTTCAGTGGTTCCCTGTTTCTTCCAGGGTCAAATATAAAATCTGCTGTTGATTAAAACCATTTATAACTTTATCCCTTTGTACCTTTCCAGACTTCCTTTACTCCTGACATAATCTATAATTCAGTGACTCTGGTCTCCTTGCTGTTAGTGCCATGAGATATTTTACAACCTAATT
Organism: Vombatus ursinus; assembly: GCF_900497805.2. Taxonomy (NCBI): domain Eukaryota; kingdom Metazoa; phylum Chordata; class Mammalia; order Diprotodontia; family Vombatidae; genus Vombatus; species Vombatus ursinus. The sequence continues at coordinate 2,234,845 of NW_020950062.1, read as the reverse complement.
CTATGCCTTTTCACTGGTTGTCCCCTATCCACCCTACTCCTGCCATATACTTAAGATTCTTTCACTCCCTATCACCACCTCTTGAGATTTCCCTGGCTTTCTACAAGTCTAAGCTAAAATCTCCCCATCTGAAGGAAGGCTTTCCTGGTGCTCTTTAATTTTAGTGCCTTTTCTCTGAAAAAATCTGAGGTTAATCCTGTACATATCTTGTTTGTACGTAGGTGTTTTCATGTTGTCTCCCCGGTGAGATTGTGAGCTCCTTGAAGGGAGGGACTATTTTTACTTTCCTTTTTGTACTTAGAACTTCATACAGTTCCTGGCGTACAGGTGGCACTTGTTGATTTGGCTATATTAAACAAATGCTTTTCCAGCCACAATGGCCATTTAATAACCAAAAGCACACTTAATATACAATCCTAAAATAACACATAGGATTTAAAACTCAAAGGGGCCTTCAAGGATACCAGAAATTTTATCTGGGTGGTGTCATGGTGCCTTAACCTAGTGTAGACAATTTAGATAGTGCCCTCTTGGAACTTACTTTCTACTCCTTTTCCAGCTTAGGAATTCTGCTAGTGTCTTGAGGAGTCCCCCATCTAGATTGTATCCCCAGATAATCCTTCCCTATCCTAAAATATGCCTTATGCCTTACATGCAATAATTTGTCGTTGCATCTATGAAGGTTTCCAACTCCATCCTCTTCTTTTTATAGAAGAAGAAACAGACAGAATCATCTTGGCCAGGCCATACAAATAGTATGTGGAAGATTTGGGGTTTGGAATGAGTTCTTCTTATTCCCAATGTACTGATTTTCCTACTATGCTTTGTTACTGCCATCTCTTTAGAAGAAAGGATAAACTCTGTGGTTTTAAAAGATCCCATAATCTATAATTGAAAAGTAATATGAGGAGGCCTGGCTTCTAATTCTGAATTTCTCATTGACTATCATTTGTGATCTTAAGAAAATCAGTTCTCTCTCTCTAGGCCGCAATGTATTCATCAAAAAAAAAAAAAAGGGTGGATCTGGATACATGACATCCAAGGTTACTGCCCAGCTCTGACGTTATTTGTTCCTACTGTTTTATTTTATTAATTAATTGAATTCCCCAATAGATCTCTATTGGAAAATCCTTATTAGCTTATTTTGAGCTATTATAGAAAATAAAGGTCATGAACAAGGAATGCCAGCAAATGTCTCTGTTCAGTTGGAAGGACTTTTGTGGGGAAGGAGTGAAGAATTAAAACATCTCATTAGAATGGGCTCATAGTCTGGAGTTTTATATCTAAGTTTGGAAGGACCTCAGAGATCACCTAGTACAATGATTTCATTTACAGATAAGGAAACTGGGACTCAAATAATTAAGGGATTTGCTCAAGGTCATGTAGGTCAAAGTGGCACAGAGGATTTGAACTCAGTCTTCTGTTCCAAATTCAATGTTTCTGCTTATTTGTTTATTTTCCACTTACGGATATTCCACTTATGGAATATTTATTTTCCACTTCAGGAAGACCTGACTTTCAAATCAAGCCTCAGGCAATTCCTAGCTAAGTGCCCCAGAGAAAGTCACAATGTCTCTCTGCCTCATTTCCTCCTATGTAAAACAGGGATAATAATAACACCTACTTCCTATGGTTGCTATGAGGATCCAATGAGGTAAAATAGGCAAAAGTGAATTCCTTGACTTTAGAAATGTATCAGTAAAAGATGGGTGCTCACCATACAGTGAACCTATAGCAGTTTATGTAGGTGGAAATGGAGTAGGATCAGGATACCTAAGAGGTTTTGTTTATTTGTTTTTTGAGGACAACCTTGAGGATGAAGAAAAAGGCACAAGGGTGACTAAGATGTTGATGTCATATGCATGTGAATGATGGAATTAGATCTAGGGGAGTCACATTTAAGAACTTAAAGACATGAAATAGAGGATTTCTTGTGGTGAAATGGAAGAATGTTTGTATTGGCTACGTAGCCAAAGTATTGCTGTTAAAAAAATAGTCAAGATGGAAGTTTAGGATGTTTGTCCAAAGGAGAGGGTTTATGCTTCAAAAGCAGGAGGTGAATAAGAACCATATTTCAAGAGAAATTGAGGCTCAAATTTCCTAGCTTTCAGTTTGATACTCAGTTGTTAAGGACTCTTAAGATGCACTGGAATAAAATTGATTTTAGATGTGTAACTTAAATCCTTTTTTCCCTATTCCTGGACTATAGTAGTTGAGTCTCAGAAATTCAGGGCCATATATAATACCTGCTACAGCAAGTTAATATAAAAAAAATCTTTTAGAATTCCTTTTTTAGTCGACAATTCTTAACTTATCTTGGAGAAAATAAGAAATTTAGAATATGCTATTAATTGCTGCTATAGTAGAAAAAGCACTGAATTTGAGATAGAAGACCTGGTTTTGAATCCCAGCTCTATCACTTTTGACCTGTATGAACTTTAGCAAATCATTTTACTTTCTTGCATCTTGGCTTGCTCATCTGTAAAATGAGGCCTAAATGACTTCTAAGGTCCATTCCAGCTCTAAAATTTACAAAACCTGTAATATTAATGCAAAAAAGTATATTGCACATATGAAATAGCTTGATAACTGTGTAAAATTGTGAATGATTGTGACAAAATGAATGTTAAATTTCCCCCAAGGGTTAGAAATAACAGGATGTGGCTATGAATAATCTTAAACTATATAAAATAGAAACTTTCATTTTTAAGACAAACTGGAGAAAAAGTCTTTTGTATTAGCCAACTTTTTCTTAATAAGTTTGATAGCAAATCACTCAATCAAACAACATTTATTAAGTATCTACTATAAGTCAGACACTGTCCTAGGCACTGAAATAATTTTGAATAGTTGTGTCCAACTACATGGTTATATTCTTTTGAAATAAACTAAAAGCACCATAAGATTACCGTTCAGTTCTTTGGAGCACTTGGTAAGAACTTCCAGCTAGCCAATCCCAAAACATGCATTCTCCCTCAAAGTCTCAGGAAGATTCAGATAATACTCAAGAGTGTTTTACAACAAAACAAATGACATCTAAAATTTTATAAATACTTTATAAAAATGTTATCAGAGAAATGGAGGAGAAAAAAAAGCAGTAGATGACCATGGATTGGGGAATAACTAAACAAATCATGGCACATTAATGTAAGACTATTATTCCTCCTAAGAAATGAAAAATATGAAGAATTCAGAGAAGCATGAAAAGGCTAATAATGATGCAGAATGAAGTAAACAGAACCTGAAAAACAATATATTCATTTACTGTAACAAATGCCCAGAGTCAGGAAATGGAGGGTTATGTTCAAGAAACAGCAGGAAGGGCCAGTGTTACTGAGTGGCAGAGGACATAAGGAGCTTGGAAAGGTGGAGAGTAAGGCGGATTATGATGAATCAGAAATCAATCTGTAGAAGTTGCAGGAAGTCACATTTAGATTGGATGGAAGGAAAATCTTTCTCATAAATGGAGTAACCCAAAAGTGAAATAAGCTACCACAGAAGGTACTGAGTTCCCCTTCCTTGAAGGCCCTCCAATGGAGACTGCCTGATCACTCTTCAAGGATGAAGAGTGGGCCACTGTAATCACGTGATCCAACTCACCCATACTCTCCATGGTAAAAGCGAGTGCTAAATCTGGAATGGGTTAGAACAAATGTCCTCTGAGCTTTTCTTCCAACTCTGAGGTTCTATGATTCTTTAGACCTCTCACATAATAGAAATTTTAAGAGGCTCATAAAATCCTTGTGAAAAAGTTAACCAGCCAACAAATATTTATTAAATGCATGCTATATGCCAAGTACTGTGCTAAATGTTAAAGATACAAAGAAAGTTAAAAGTAAGAAAAATTCTGGCCAAATCTTTAAGTGAATCAGTGCCATTTATCTCCTTTCCCCAACCCCCATCTCAAATGATGCGTACCTTTCTGGAGGCCATGCAATTCTTGGGCCCAGGAACTGATTCTTTGTAAGGAACTATTCACCGGATTTCATAACCTGTCATCTGTATGACTACATGTGGTAATGGTTCCAAAGAATTCCTCTTGTGTATATTGCATGCCAAGAGGGATGCTCACACTAGGAGTCAACTGAAGAGTGTATTCTATGAATCCATGCCATTGTGAGCCAAAAACTGTTGGTGTCAAAGATAGGGGAGATATATCATTTCCCATTCTGAGTGACAGCTCTTTTGTTCTTCCTGAAAAACGAGCTGGCAAAGAGGGTCTCTGCTGTGGGCATCCTGACATCTGGAAGCAAAGCTGACTGCTTTTTATGGCTGTTTCTCAGTATCATTAAGAGTTCTGAAGGATATATCTAGATCAGATCTAGAGCTATAGATCTATCTATATATATATATATATATACACATATACACACACACACATAAACATTTACATGCACGTATATGCACATATACACATATATACATGTATAATACATATATGCACACAGAGATGTGTAGTTACATTTATTATACAATGTGTATATATATATGTACACATACATATATTAGTCCATCAATAAATATTTATTAAGCATTTACTATGTGCTGAGGATACAAAGAAAGGCAAAAGACAAGCCCTGCCTTCAGAGAGCTTACATTCTAATGGAAGAAGACAATGCACAAAAGAAAACTGGAAAGGGAAAGGAAGAGAGATGGTTTCAGCCTTCCTTAAAAGGGGGTTCTGAGGGGAGCTCTCAACCCTCTAATGAGAGGGAAGGGTCCCAGGGGCAAAGGGTACTGATAAAGTTTGAGTTCCAGGGCTAAAATGATTTTCCAGGATAAAGAGTTTCCTGGGGCATGATGGAGAAATCCAGAGGAGTGTGTATATATGTATACATGTATGTGTGTATGTATGTGTGTGTATGTGAGAGAAATGATTACTAAGAACCAATGATTTGGGGAGATGCAGAGTTGCCCTCTTTTTTTTTCTAAAGTCCTGATTTTAAGAGTTCAATCTCTTGAAGGACATTGCTGATAAAGAGATTACCAACTTTCTTTTTCAGACCCCACCCAGTTGGGGTAGCCACTTTGCTCTACTCAGGTTTAGGTGGGGATAAATTCTTTAAGTATATTGTCTAAGGTTGGGGATAACTTAAGAAGTAAATGATATCATCAAAGTTTCAGTCCAGCCCCTTGTTGTAATATTTATTCTCTCATTAAATGTTAACCAATCAGAGTTGATTGCCACCCTTGGAATTCCCCTCTTTCAATGGGCATATAAGCTGTGACCCTACTTCTTGCCCCCTCTAGGGGGCAACCACCAAGATTGGCATTGGTCTGAGAGATAGACAAATGACCATCCTTTTATTAAAGTGCTGGCATTATTAATAAAATGATTAAATTACCCAGAAATTCTCTCTCAAACCTTTTCAAACACCATGTATGTGTGTGTGTGTGTGTGCGTGTGTGTGTGTGTGTGTGTATATGTGTGTGCACGCACGCACTTTAGCAGAGCAGAATGATTAAGAGGGTAGGAAGGAAAAGAGACAAGAAGTGCAGAGCCAAGAGCAAGGCAAGGCTAAATATCTGGAGAAATGGTTTACATGTGAGGGCTCAGGGCAGTCACAAGAAATAAAAGTCTTTTCTATGAGTAGCTTATGGACTTGTGTAACTTGAAGTTGGGGTACACTGACTGCATCCTTTCTTGATCCTTAAAGAAGCTGATTTATCAGAAGTCTATTTCTAGGCAGTGTTAGTAAATTCAACAGGAACAGAAACTAGGTATTCTCCATACTCTGGGCTCCTATTTTCTCCATTTCACCTAGAATAATGATACCTACATACTGTGGCTTTGTACAAAGTAAAAGTGTTGAACTAATTCTGATCTCTGGTTGACATTCTTAACAGGGACAGGTGATTAGATGAAATATTCTAAGACATCTGAAGCTGTAAACAGTGGGAGCCCAATGCCTTCTTCATCTGTAAAATAAAGAGCTTGCCCTAGTCAAGAATTCTTAAACTTTTTTGTGTCCTGGATCCCTTTGGGAGTCTGGTAAAGCCTATGAACCCCTTCTCCAAATAATGGGTTTCAAATATATAAAATAAAATACATCAGATTAAAAAAAAACAATTATATTGAAATATACTTCTAAAAATTATGGCAGCTAGCACTTATAAAGCACTTTACAAATATTATCTCATTTGGTCCTAAAAAAAAAATGAACAACCATGGGAGGTAAGTGCTATTACATCCCTACTTTTTTTTCCACAGATAAGGAAACTGAGGTGATTAGAGGTTAAACCCAAGGTCATCTGGTTAGTAGTGCCTAAGCTGGATTTGAACTTAAGTCTTCCTTATTCCAAGTCCAGCACTCTAACCATGGTGCTACCTACTTACCACTACAGAATGACTTAGAAAAGCTATTGAAATTCAAAGATTGGCAATGTTTAGAAGATGATGTAAGGAGCAGATAGCTATGAAACACAAATTTTTGCCCAATACATTTCATAATTAATGATACATGAGCGAATCATAGAATCCCAGACTTTAACATGAGTCTTTGAGGTCATCTAGTCTAACCATCTGTCTGCTGCATAAATCTCCTCCATAATGTCCCTGATAAGTGGTCGTCAAACACATATGGAGTCCAAAGAAAATCTAAGCCAAAGGATGTCAAGAGTAATTTCCTACATAAGATAAGGATACGGACTCAACATATGATTTTATTGGAACAAGAAACTCCTGGGTGAGGAATCTCCCTCTATGGATGCAGGCTGCCACCTTTTCTACAACTTATAATCTTACAGAGTTGCTTGGGGCATGGAGAGGTTAAAGGACTTGTCAGGATCAAATAGCTAACATGGGTCACAGGCTCAAAAATGTGTATTAACTAGTGAGTCAATATAGTATGGGGCTAAAAGCATTCATAGCCCCTTTTAAGGTTCCAAACTGGCTTAAATAGTTTAATCTAGAATTCTGGCAAACGTGCTTTTTTTTTTTTTTTAAATACTGCCTTAGAGTGTGATAGTTTAGCCTTTATTCTTTTCTTTTCTTGAGCTTCTCTTGGATGATTGCCTATTGGATGTTATTTCAAGAACTCCAAGAAATCTTCCCCTCCCCTCAGCCTCCAAGACATTTCCAAATTTCCTTTTCTTTAATAACCTCGTTCTCTTCACCCACTTTACCACTAAGACTATAGACCATACTGGAGAGGACTTAATCCTTTCAGTTTGGGAGTTCCTCCAGTAGATCATTCCCCCCCCATCCTTATAGGTGAGTACTCCATGTAACTCATTATATCTAAGCAGATTTCAGTTATTTTTTATTTTACTTTCTGAAAATATGCCTTACCTCCACATGAAAAGCTTATGCTTACCCTTTTCCTCTGATCCCTCCTCCACCATTTTCTAATTCTGGAAGCATAAGGGTATTATTATTATTTTTTAATAATCACTATTGTATTAGTCCTGGAAAGCTGTGCCAATCTATTCTTTCCACTCTCCCTCCTTGAAATCATTGAAACCAAAATAATTTTCTTTGATAACTTTTTTCTATTGTCTCTCCCATTAGCATGTAAGCTTGTTGAAGCCTGCATTTTTAGTGCTCAGCACAGTAATTGTCCCATAGAAGTGCTTTAAAAATGTCTTTTCATTCACTCATTCATTCAATCATTTGTTCATACAGTCATTCCACATTGATGATGATGAAATTCCACTACAGATTTTGGTTCCTTCCGCTTGAGGCTTTGATTCATATTAAATGCAAATTTCCCTGGATGAAATGACACTTTTGGTTATCAGTCATTTATACTTTACCATGAAGGATTTTTCATACCTCTCCTGGAAAGCAGAATTCAAGAACACATTAGTAAAGAACACATTATTAAACTCACTATACCACATGGTATAATGGAAAGAATTCCAGATTTGGAGTCAGGGGACTTGAATTCAAATCTTACCTTTGTCATTTACTTTCTGTGTGACCTTGGACAAATCACGTAACCTCTATAGCCTTCATCTTATTTATCTGTAAAAGGAATGTGAAAGAAATTAATTTCAAGTTCCCTTCTAGCTTTAAATTTGTGATATTGAAGATGGTTAGTGAACATTCAGAAAAGGCAACAGTGAATACAAAGAGCCATGATGGCCCCATCAAAAATAGATCATGACAGACTGAGTACATTTCTTTTCTTGACAGAGTTTCTAGACTGGTAGATAAAAAGGAATGCTGTAAATAAAGCTTACCTCAGTTTACTTCATATTGTTCCCTTTACCCACTGCCTACAGTGACCAAAATTATCCATTAGCTATTCTCCAATGAAGTCATTCTATTTATCACTTCCAAGCACTTATGAATATGTGTCATCATGTTGGGAATACACTCTCTTCTCATCATCATCTCTCAGATTCCCTAGGATCCTTGGAACACAATTTGGATGCTACTTTTTTGTATCAAAGTCCTTTCCCATTCCAGTAATTATTAGTATTCTTTCCCTATTGAAAGTGCTTTGCATAACTATAAATATGCTTTGCATTTTCTTATCTGTGTACATTTTATATTGCTACACTAGAATATAAACTTCTGGAGGGCAGTGGCGGTTTCTTCATATTTTCTTAATTTTTGATTGTTCATATCCCCAGTGCCCAGTACAGTGTCTTTCATATGTACTTAAAATGCTTGTTGATATTGTGTTGTATTGTATCTTTGATAACTATTTTAATTTTATCAACTACTGTCATATTAAAGGAAAAGATTTTTATTTACTTATTTTGTTTTTGCACTTGTTAGACTGCAGAGAGCAGAACTAAGAATAACAGGTAGAAGGTATAGAAAGAAGATTTAGTTTGAATATAGGGAGAACTTCCTAACAATTTGAGCTTTACCAAAGTATAATGAGCTATCCTCAGAGACAGTGGGTAGTGGGTTCCCATCATTGTACATCATCAGGCAAAGACTAGATGACTAATTGCTAGGTAGATCGTAGAGGAGATTTTTATTTAGATAAAAATTACACCAGATGATCTCTGAGATCCCTTCCAGTTATTACATCTTGAGGAGTTATTTATGTTGCTAGGATGTTGGAGTCGTGAGATTGAAGCAATATTAGGAGAAAGAGTCAGGCAATGTCTAGAAGTCAGCAGCCTCAAATCAAACTTTCACTATTTCACAATTTTGCTAAGGGTTGCCTCCTTATCACTATGAGCATTGTGCCCTTTGAAAGGGCAATTAGTGCCTTAGACATAATAAAGATGTAATTTTGACAATTTTTATGGTTGTAGTTAACTAGTCAGTATTTGCTGAGTTGTGTTTATATATGGGGGTGGGAAAAAATAAGAAAAGAAATTTGCTTTTGAAAATCCATGACCTCAGAATGGCAAAAATTTTAAAAAGGCTTATAGCTTCTAGTTTCTTTTTAAAATTAGAATCAGAGTAAGTTGAGTCATTGGTATGAGATCCTCACTGGTTTTTGACAGTTTTTCATGAAATTTTCACAGGGAAATGATGAGGCTTCAGAAATGGATGCCATAGCTTTTTCAATGGCAAATAGAACCTCTTTGTGTGGTCTATGGGAAGCCAAGAGTCACAGAATATTAGAGCTTAAAGAGACCTCAGAGATCAAGTTCAGTTATATTTTGTAGATGACAAATCTGAATTCCAGAAGAAAGAGATGACATTTACAAGGTTATGCAACTACTTAGAAGCAGAGGTAGGGCCAGAACCCTAATCTCTTGGTTCTTACTCTATTCTGTCCATTATGGAAACACATACACATCCATCCACACACACACACACAGACACACACAGACACACACACACACACATGCACACACACATACAAACACAGATTTAGCATTTATTTATATTGTAAACTAAGGAAAATAAATACAAAAGAGAAAGGTAATCTAGGAAGAATATGACACCTAAGACTACACATTCAAAATATTCTGAAAATGAAACTCAAAACCAATGATTTAGCCTCTAGTATCCAGATAGGGTTCATGTATAGATCCAATAGAAAATATAAGCATAGAGGTGTAAAGGAATATATTTATTGCTTTTTCATAATCCGTAAAAAGAATTGGCTTTAAAACTGTAAAACAAGGCTTCCAGCCAAGACTGGAATATTTTCCATGAGACTTTTAATTGATAGAAAAAATACAGATATGACCATGTGCATGCATGAGGAGCAGAGTTGATGTCAGAGAATTTCCTCTACCAAATGGACTCCTCCACACCCACATACATATACAAATATACCCAAACACACATGTATAATAAATGTACATATATATGTATTTACACATTGCAATTTACATGGATTATATATTATATAATAATTTGTATTTTTTATTTCCTTTCTTCTCCTTAATGACTTGTGGAGAGAGGGAAGGAATTTAGTGTAGCCTTTTTGAACATTGATTGATTCTAATGATAGGAGCATTCCCACTATACCAGTGCAAGAACATCAGCCACAGATGATAAATCAACTCTATGCCTCTCTCTGAGTTCCCTGGAGAGGGCTGACATTCTGTTCTAAAGCATACAGTCCATTTTAGGCATGTCTAAAAAAACATGATTGAGGTCCCCAAATCCATCTTTCTGCCTTTTTTCCATTGCCCTCTTTCTCCTGGGTGGTCTCCTGCACTACCTGCTTCTCTAACTTATTCATAATTATTCTTGTTTTTTTTTTTTAATTTGGAAAATTTCCAAGTTATTTTTGTACATCATAGAGTACTGGAACTAATGGTGGGAGTAGGAGAGGAAAGGAATGACAAGAGGCCTATACCAATAATGCCAGTGTAGACTTAAGACAATGGCATTGATCTATTACGATTGTATTACATTATGAATGGTCCCTGCCTCTAGTTACTCTCTAGATTGAATAAAATTGCACATATTTATTTTCTTCAATGGGTAAAACCATCATTTAACCAGGTAGGGCATTTATTAAGCACATACCAAGCACTGTACCTGGACCTGTGGATGCAAAGATATGAGAGACAATTCCCTTGCCTTAATGAACTTTCATTCTACTGGGGGATAAAATGTATACAACATGAATATTATGAGTATGCACGAGAATAATATTAATGTTTGTTCACTACAAAAATAAGGTAATAGGGGGCACCAGAGGATGCAGAAATCAAGACAGGCTTCTTTTTTTTTTTAGGCAATTGCAGTTAAGTGACTTGCCCAGGGTCACACAGCTAGTAAGTATCAAGTGTTTGGTCTGAGGTGGGATTTGAACTCAGGTCCTCCTGACTTCAGGACTGGTGCTCTATCCACTGCACCACCTAGCTGCCCGACAGGCTTCATTTTAAAGAAGGCACATTGAGTGTTAAAGGAAATAAAGGATTTTAAGAGGAAGAAGTCAGGCAGTTGATGACCAGAAGAGAAAGAAAGGCAGTTTCACTAGATTGCAGAATGTGTGAAGAGGATAATGTATAATCAATTAGAAAAGATAGCTTGAAACCAAACATAGCCTTAAAGAACATCAGACTTTTTTGACCATGTGAGGCAAGTAGAATGGAAATATCTCCTATCCCCCCCCCAACCCTGTCTCTCCCCTTCTCATCCCAATTGTTAGCCCCCAAGTCAATACCACATACCTGAGAGCAGCAGGTACTAGAGCTATTCCTAACAATGTAGTCACATGCCATTAACTCCATTCATACCCCCAAAGAGTCAGTTAACACACTTGCAAACTCTGAGCATGATAACAAGTTTGCATGGATCATAATTTTATAATTAGAAGGAACCATAAAGGTTATCCATTTTAACATTCTTATTTCAAAGATGAGAAAACTGAGTCCTGGAGAGGTTAAGTGACTTGCCCAAGGTTATAATATATGTAGAAATGGCAGGGACAGGATCTTAAAACTCAAAGTTTTGCACTAGTTTAGCTCTCCATAGTATAAGGCTGCTGTCTTTTTTGTAGATGAAGTGTAATTTACTAGGAATAGTACAAATCTTATGGCCAGAACCCCTGGATTTAGGTCTTGATCTCATACTTGCTAGCTTTTTTGAAAATGGGCATATAATTTCACTTATCTGTAAAATGAGGATAACAATACTTAAATTACCTATCTCATGGGGTTGCTGCAGGGGGAAAATGTTTTGCAAAACTCAAATGCTATATAAATAAGAATTATTATTATTATTATTTATTGCTATTTTTATTAGAAGGAAGACAGTAAGTTAATCTCATTCAAATTGTCTGATATTTATGTAGATAAAAACCATTGTATTTACATCGATTTTTAAATATTATTTGTTTTTAACATTTTATCTTTTGTTAAATTTTGAGTTCCAGATTCTCTCCCTCCCTCCTGCATCCTCCCCAATCCACTGAGAACGCAAGGAAGATGATATCAATTATCCATGTGAAATCATGCAAAACATTTCCATATTAGTCATATTGCAAAAAAAAAAAAGAGACAAGAAAAATAGAGAGAATATTATGTTTCAATTTGCAATCAGAGCTTATCTTGGAACAAGATAAAATAAAATAAGCTCTCTTGGAAGGTGGAGAACATTTTTTTCATCATGAGTCCTTTCTAATTGTTTAGGTTAATTGTGTAATCAGACTAGCAAGTCTTTTACAGTTGATCATCATTAAAACATTGCTGTTTCTGTACACAATGATATCCTGTTTTTGTTTTGTTGTTTTTTTTTATTTCACTTTGAATCAGTTCAAACAGGTCTTCTCATGTATTTCTGAAACCACCCCCTTTGTAATTTCTTATAGCACAATAGTACTTTATCACAGTCATATACCACAACTTGTTCATCCATTCTCCAATTGATGAGCAACCCCTCAATTTCTGCTTCTTTACTATCACAAAATGAGCTGATATTAATATTTCTGTACATACAGGGCTTTTTCCTTTTCCTTTAATCTCTTTAGGATAAAGATTTAGTAGTCATATTTCTGGATCAAAGGGTATACAGTTTTATATCCCTTTTGGCATAGTCTCAAATTGTATTCTAGAATGATTGAACCAGTTCACTACTCAATCAATGGTTCATTAATGTACCTATTTTCCACTTATCTCCTCCAGCATTTCTCATTTCTTAAAGGTGTGAGGTAGTACTTCAGTTATATTATATTTCTCTAATCAATAATGATTTAGAGAACTTTTTCGTATGACTCTAAATAGCTTGGAGTTCTTTTTCTGAAAATTGCCTGTTCATGTCATTTGATCATTTATCAATTGGAGAATGGCTCTTATTTTTTATGAATTTGATTTACTTTTATACTCATTATATATTTGAGAAATGAAGCCTTTATCAGAGAAACTTGCACTAAAATTTTTGATATTACTTCACTGTATATGATACTTTTTTAGCAAAATGTAATTTTCTTGATTATCCTTTTGAGTTAGGTCTAGTTTTGCTTTTGCTTCATCTGAGACCATAATTGATAACCTGCATTTTTTTTTTACTGCAGATTCTGCTCCAGCCCTTTTACTCGACGTATGTCTTTCTGTTTCAAGTGTGTCTTTTATAAATGATGTATTGTTGAATTATAGTTTCTTATACATTCTGCTATCAGCTTCTGTTTTATGGGTGAGCTCATTCCACTTACATTCACATTTACAATTATTAAGTGTGTGTCCCTCCATTCCATTTTCTTCTGTTTATTTTTCTCTCTTTTTATTCTGTGTCTCCTAAAAAGTCTATTTAGTTTCTAACCACCTCCCTTAAAACACTCTTTATCGCTTGATCTTCCCATCATTTCTTTCTATTCCTACTTCCATGTTAGGTAAATTAGATTTCTATACACAACTTAGTGTGTGTGTGTGTGCGTGTGTGTGTGTGTTTTGTTCTTTGAACCAATTTTAATGAGAGGTCCAAGCATTGCCTATCACCTCTCCTACTTTTCCCTCCACTATAAAAGCTCTTGATTCTTTGCCTCTTTTATGTGAGAAAAATTTCCCCATTTCACCTTTCTCTTCTCCCTTCTCCCAATGTATCCTTCTTTCTTACTCCTTAATTTTTTAGAGATCATCCCAACATAATCAACTCATACCCATTTCTTCTTTCTATGTAAACTCTTTCTAACTGCCCTAATAATGATAACATTCTTAGGAGTTACATGTAAAACCTGCCCATAAAGGAATGTAGACATTTTAACCATACTGAGTCCTTTACAATTTCCCTGTCATGTTTACCTTGTTATGTTTCTCGAGTCTTAAGTTTGAATGCTAATGTTTATTTGTTTGAATGTTTATTCCGCTCCATTTTTTCATCAGGAATCTCTGAATGTCTTGTTTCATTAGATATCCATCTCCCACCCTGGATCATTATATTCAATTTTGCTCGGTAGGTTATACTTGGTTTTAATCCCAGCTCCTTTGCCTTCCAGAATATCATATTCCAAGTCTTCCGCCCCTTTAGCATGGAAGCTGCTAAATCTTGTGTGATCCTGACTGTAGCTCCAAAAGATTTGTTTCTTTATGGCTCTTTGAGGTATTTTCTCTTTGAACTGGGAGCTCTGCAATTTGACTATAATATTCCTGGGAGTTTTCATTTTGGGATCTCTGTCAGCAGGTTATTGGTGGATTCTTTCAATTTCTATTTTGCCCTCTGGATCTAAGATATCACAGCAATTTTCTTTGGTAATTTCTTGGGAAAATGATGTCTAGGCTTTCTCTTTCATCATGGCTTTCGGATAGTCCAATAATTCTTAAATTATCTCTCATGGATATATTTCCCAGGTCAGTTGTTTTCCCTATGATTTATTTCATATTTTCTTCCTTTTTTATTCTTTTGACTTTGTTTTATTGTTTCTTTATGTTTCAGGGGGTCTTTAGCTTCCAGTTGCCTGATTCCAATTTGTAAGTAATCATTTTCTTCAGTGAGATTTTTGTATCTCTTTTTTTCCAATTTGGCCAATTATTTTTAAGGAGTTCTTTTCTTCAGCCTCTTTCACCTTAAGTCCAGTTCTGTTTTCAAGGTTTTTTTTCCCAGTATTTTTTGTGACTCTTTTCGCAAGCTGTTAATTCTCTTTTTATAATTTTCTCACATCACTATCATTTCTTTTCCCATTTTTCCTCTACCAATCTTATCTTTTTCTTTAACTCTTCCAGGAATTCTTGTTTGGGCATAGGTAAAATTAGCATTTTGCTACGAAGCTTTGTTTGTAGATATTTTTACATTGTTTTCTTCTTCAGGTTTACGTATTGGTCTTCCCTGCCACCACAGTAGACTTTTAAAGTCAAGTTCTTTGTTGTGTAGTGTTTTCTTATTTTTCTAGCCTATTTCTTGACTTTGAACTTTTTGCTAAAGTTCACCTGCGGTAGGGGGCAGTGTCCCAAGCTTCAGACTTTTTCATACTACTGTTTTCAGAGCTAGTTCTGGAGTCTTGGTTGCTTCCAAGGTGGTGTGATCCTGGGAGATGTGTGGTCATGGCTCTCTTGCTTATTGCTCTGCTCTTCACCTAGGAAGGTCCCTTGGTTTCTTAAAACCACAAGGGCTGGTGCTCCTCTTTTCCTCAAAAGTGAGACCAGACCCCCTGCTCCCTTGTGACTGCCACTAGCTATACTTTCCACCCTGAAATTGTGACATAAAATTACATATGGACAATAGATTGCCAATCAGCATCAGTTATACCTAGTGAAAGCAAAGGATCCTCTATAATCTCTTTCTTTTGTAATTTCTCGATTTCTCATAGAATCATTAGCTTCCATTTGCTCCATTCTAATTTTTTAGGAATTATTTTCCTCAGTGAGCTTTTGGACCTCCTTTTCCATTTGGCCAGGTCTGCTTTTTAAGGCATTCTTCTCCTCATTGGCTTTTGGAACCTCTTTTACCATTTGGGTTAGTCTATTTTTTAAGGTGTTATTTATTTTCTTCAGTATTTTTGGGGGGGTCTCCTTTAGCAAGATGTTGACTCATTTTTCATGATTTTCTTGCATCACTCTCATTTTTCTTCCCAATTTTTCCTCTACTTACCTGATTTTCAAAATCCTTTCTAAGCCCTTCCATGGCCTGAGACCAATTCATATTTTTTCTTGAAGGCTTTGGATGTAGGAGCCTTGACTTTGTTGTCTTCTTCTGGTTGTATGTTTTGATCTTCTTTGTCACCAAAGTAAGATTGTACAGTCTGAGTTATTTTTTCCCTCCGTTTGTTCATGTTTCCAGCCTATTGCTTGACTTTTTAACTCTTTGTTAAGTTAGAGCTCTAGTATGGAGGGTATAGTGTCCCAGGCTTTAAAGGTTTTGTGCAGTTGTTTCAGAGATACTTCTAGGGATCTGTAAATTTTCAGATCTTCCAAGGTGGTATGATCAAGGGCGAGCTGTTTACTCCTTTCCTGATGTATGCTCTGGTCTGTGAGTGACCACAAGCATTCTTTTTTACCTTGGAACTGTGAGGAGGATTCCCTCTTCACCGACCACAAGCTCCGCCACATCAGAGCTCCTCCTCATTCCAGGACTGCCACCCAGGACTGAGACTCAGAACTAAGCACGGGTAAAGCAAGAGAATCCTGCCTCATTGCCAAGGCTGGACCATGCTCCTCTCTCACCCAGGTCTGACAGGCCTTTCCCACTGACCTTCTAAGTTGTCTTTGGTATTTGTGGGTTGAGAAATCTGGAAACCACCACATCTGCCTGTGATTCAGTCTCCTAAGGCCTGCTCCAGTTTTGCTGTGGCCCTGTCTTTGTATGGCCCATGCTGAAGTGTGCTTCTCTCCCAGCCTAGCACAACCAACCTTTCCTATCAACCATCCAGGTTGTCTTGAGCTAGAAATTTATTTCACTCTGTCTTTTGTGAGTTCTGCTGCTCTAGAATTTGTTTAGAGTCATTTTTTATAGGCATTTGGAGAGGTTTGAGGGAGAACTCAAGCAAGTCACTGCTTTCACTCTGCCATCTTGGCTCCGCCCCTTATAATCTTTTTCTGACCAACTGTCTAACTCCCTTATCATCCCTGGGCTGAAAGTTCCTGAAGCTGCTTTGGCCATTGTTGCTGCTACTGCATATGTAGACTCCAGACAGTCCTCCGCTTAGTGTCAAAGATGTTTCCTGCTGACCTTTAAAGTTTCCTTAGGCTGGAAAAAAGTCTCAACTTGGCCTTTTGTTGGATTTGCCACTTCAAAATTTGATTTGAGACATTATTTTAAAGTGGTTTGGGAGAGAATGTTGAGGAAGTTGAACTGAGTCGCTGCCTCTAATCCATCATCTTGGCTCCACCTGTAGCAGTCTTGATATTGATATCTCTGAATTTTGTGGCATTATCACATTGCAGTGCCCATATCCAAACTTCTGGGAAGTATATTTCATATAGAATTTCTTCCAATGAATAGGAATGTCTTGTTCCCAAGGACTGAAGGAATGTGCACAGACATTCTCTTATAGTTATAATAATAACAATTTATATTTTTCATGCTTTACAAAACATATTTATATTGTTTCATTTAATCCTTATGTTATTCCTATAATGAAGTAGGGAAGACTTATCATTACTTTTTCATACATAAAGAAAGAGCCTCAGAGAGATAGGATGACTTCTTTAAGGTCACACAGGTAAGAATTGGTAGAACAGGTATTAGAACAAGGATTTTTGGACTCTTACTCCATACTTTCCCCACTACACCATACTAATTAACTTGGCTATATTTTTAATAGGCAGTTTCAGTGTTCTCAAATCTTCAAATGGATCTCTGATATCATTAGTTTGGTTGGCCTCTCCAGTGATGCAGATTTTGACCCATTTTCTATCTTTTGTAATTCTCATCCATATTCTCCCATGGTCACCATGGGGGCCCACCCATTGATTTTGGAGGTGTTTCTTACTTTCTCTCAACATCTGAAAAGTCCCAATGGAACACTATCCAGTTGTTATCCTCATTCTTGCCACTGGACAAGCTCCTATGCTCATCCTATCATATAATTCCAGAGTTTCTCATTTATCTCTGTTGCAACCTGCTTATACCCACCATATGCCTCTCCATTGCCTTTGTATGATACTCATCTTTAGTTCTTCAGAGGCAGTGATATTCCACATCTCACTGTCATATTGCAACATTAAAATATTAACATTAAGGGGCAGCTAGGTGGCACAGCAGATAGAGCACTGGCCCTGGAGTCAGGAAAACCCGAATTCAAATCTGGCCTCAGACACATAACACTCACTAGCTGTGTGAATCTGGGCAAGTCACTTAACCCTAATTGCCTCACCAAAAAAAAAAAAATATTAACATTAAAAAAAGATGCGCCTTTGCTTTCATGGATGGCTTGAGGCCAGTAAAAGTGCTTTACAATTTCTTGTAAGCAATTTATTTTGCTCTTTCATCTTATTCAATTCTGGGCCAAACTCTGTCCATCTTTCTGTTCTAGACATACATACTATTATCAACTGAGTGGCACAGTGGATGAAACACTGGGCTTGGAATCAGAAAGACAACTTCATGAGTTCAAATATGGTTTCAGAAACTTACTAGCTGTGTAACCATGGGCAAGTCATTTAACCGTCTTTGTCTCAGTTCCTCATTTGCAAAATGAGCTGCAGAAAGAAATTGCAAACCATTCCAATATCTTTGCCCAGAAAACCCCAAAATGGGTCATGAAGAGTCAGACAGGATGGAAATGATGGAACAACACATACCATTGGAAACTAGAATTTCTATCCAAATGTATGTTGAAATCTAAGAAATAGACATTCTTCATCCACTTGGTATTGCCTGTGAAAATGAACAAGTTCAACTTTTTTAAGTCATTAAAGATCTCTTCCAGTAGATTCAGAATGTTCTGGGGATGGATGCAGTCAACACAATACCACATAGAAACATCAGACTCTGGGAGACCTTATGAGCAACAGGGAAACCCTCTGCAATGTGCACTCCATGCTGGACCTCTTCCATCTCACTGACAAATACCTTTGATGAACCTATATCTCCCTGTTTTAGGCTTTTTTGATGTTTATGTTCAGATGGTCTCCTTCATTCACTCATTTAATTATGCATTCAACAAACATTGCATTTAGATCCCTCTTAGTGTGAATAATGAATTCCCCAAAGTGGCTGAATATATTCAAATCCATTCTATTCAAAATTATGATTATGTAAAATATAGTCATTGATTTGAGCCTGATGAAGATATTAGGAAAAAATGTATATTATAACCACTTCAGGGAGATTCATTACAACTGTAAAACAACTGAACTGTACTAATTAGGACTTAGCTGTACTAGGGTCTGACTGTATCACACATTGAGATAAGCATTGGCACTATAGAGAAAGATCAGAACAACTCCTGCTCTGAGAGAGTTTACATCCTAATGAGGAAAAGAATTGTACATAAATTGGTACATATAAGATACATACAAAGCACATACAAGGAGGGGAAGACACTAGCAACTGGGGAATCATGAATTGTCTCCTACAGAAGATGGCAGAGCTGTGTCTTAAAGGAAGTCAGAAGTTGTAAGTGATGAAGAGAAAAAGTATTTCAGGCATAGGAAAGAGATAGTGAAAAGGCAATAGAGTGAGGGGATAGAATGTTGTGTTATGTTGGAGTAACCACAAGTAGGCCAGTATGGCTGAATTGTAGGATCTGTGGAAGGGGATAGCATGAAAAACGAATGGAAAGATAGGAAGGAGCCAGAGTCTAGGGAAAATGCTATATATAAAGGTTTATATTCAGTCCTAGGGGTAACGAGGAACTACCACAATTTATCAAGTACGGGGAAGAAATGATCAGTCCTATGCTTTATGAAAATTACTTTAGCAGTTGAGCAGATAATGAATTTGAGCTAGGAGAGAGTTGGTACAGAGAAACTAATTAGAAGACCATTAGTCTAAGCAAGAATTACAGGGCATTAGCTAGGATACTGGTAGTGTGAGCGGAAAGAAAGAGATATATCTGAGAATGGGAAAAGAAATAGTTATTTCTCTTGTTACGGCTTTCAAAGAATCTTGAATTATCTTGATGTATGAATGGGAGACACCTCATTGTAAGAGAACTTTTAACATAGTTTTTTTTTGTTGTTCTTGTTGTTGAATTTAATCAAATATTGCTTAATCTTCCACATAACTGCCACAATAACCTTCCTAAGGGACTACTCTGACACCATGTCACTGTCTTGCTTAAAAAAAAAAAACATTGGGGTGTCTCTATCTGCTCTAAGACATGATACCAACTCCTTAGCCTAAAAATTTAAAATCCAGCCTCGAATACTTACTATTTGTGAAACCCTAGGCAAATCACTTAATCATTGCCTGCCTCAATTTCCTTATCTGTAAAATGAGATTAATAATAGCAAGTAACTCCCAGGGTTGTTATTTAGATAAAATGAAATATTTATATAGCACTTTTAAACCTTATAGCACTACATAAGTACTAGTTGTTTTTGCTAAAATTATTACCATTAGTATTACTATTATTAGTAAAAAAGATTCTCTGTATACATACTTGTTTTGCATATTCCCTTTCTCCCCAATTAGATTGTTAGCCTCTCAAGGGCAGGTACTCTCTTTTATCTTTCATTGTATCCCCACCACTTAGCACAATGATTGGCACATAGTAGACATTTAATAAATACTTGTTGACTTTAAAATAATTCCCTCCAAATCTATATTCTAATACTTGGAAACTTCATTGCAAAGATGGAGAAAAGTGAGCATGGAAGAAATAAAGGAAAATCTAGTCCAGGAAGAAAGAAGAAAAGAGAGGTCAAAGACTGGCTAAGTTATACAAAGATCATGTGCTTCCAAATCACATTTTCTTTGAAAAAAAATTGATAGTTATTGGATAGGGCCAGCACCAAAAAATATCCCAAAGAATGACTATATATATGTATATAAATGTATAATGTTTTAACACATAGGAAAACATTTGTCATTCATGGAAAATTTTCTTTGAGTCAGCTTTCTGTGTACAGTCAGATCTTTGACTAATCAAGGTTAAATATATATATATATATATATATGGAGAGAGAGAGAGAGAGAGAGAAGATACGGTGAGTCACTAAAAGTTGTAGGGAATTAAAATTCCGAGTGACATATTGACAATAGTTTGTACTGATAATAGGGCTTTATAGTTTTCAAAGTAATTTGCATATGTTAATTAATTTGCTCCTCATAATGATCCTGGAAAGTAGGTGCTATTGTTATTCCCATTGTATGGCAGAGGAAACTGAGACAAAGAGAGGTTAAGTGACTTACCCAACTAGTGAATGTCTGAGAAAAGATTCCAACTTGGATCTTTCTGACTCCATCCAAGTTCTGTGCTTTATTCACAGCATCACCATTACATGTATTGTTTGTTGGCTTCAATGTTCAATTTTATTAAATTCAACAAAATGAACTAAGAACCACTATCTCTTTAGCACTGTGTTCAACCCTAGGTATTCAAAGACAATAATGAGCAATCATTGCCTTTAAAAAAGCTTAAATTCCACTCAGAAAGGGAGGGAGGAAACATATCTACCAATAAGTACATAAAAGCTAATTTGAGGTAAAAAATACTAACAACTTTACAGAGGAGGTGGTTGGTGCCTGAACTGAAGCTTATGGGAAAGGCAGGTTTCTGAGAGGAGGAAGAGAAGAAAGAATTCATTCAAAATATAGTGGCTCCATCTGTGTAAAGGAACAATAACAGGATATGAACTATATCTAGGTCCTAATTTCAATGTAAAAAATGAATTCTGAAAGTGGTCGCATTATTCAAATTTGAACTATTTGAAGTTATAATTATATGTAAAATATGGTTATTGGTTCCAGTCCAGTGGAACTATGTAATGGAATTTTAAAATAAGTTTTAATCTATTTACTAATGTAATATACCAGCACATGATAAGAAAATATATTTTATTCAAGTTTATTACAAAATAGAGTATGAAAGCAAAATTTTATAAATTATTAAAATATTGAAAGCAAAATTTTATAAATTATTAAAATATTGAATAGTATGCCTAAAAATAAGTCTACACTGATGACCTGCTGAAAACATAGTTGTTTTCAAAATATTTTAACGGAGTTGACTGAACTGTCTTCTCTTTCTTTAAATCTTCATATATTCATCAGTAGGTGCAGAGATCTAATCCACATTTCAGTGATTTGAATGCTCATATTCTCACATGATGAACCAAGTGTAGTTGGATGGCCTGAGGCATTATCTAAAACCAGTAATGCTTTAAACATGATATTGTTGTTTTTGTAATCTTTTTCAACAGATTGGCTAAAATAACTTGAAAACCAGTCTTTGAAAACAGTTTTAGTCACCCCTGATTTCTTATTTGACTATCAAAGACCTGGAAGCAATTAATGGTCATAACTTCTCAGAGCTCAAGGATTTTGAGACCAATAAATGAGCATTGATTTCAATAAAAAAGCCCTTTCTGTATTACATCTCAATAAAAGTGATTAATAATCCTTGAACACTTTAAACACATGCTGAAGTGTTTTTTTTTCTTTCTTAAAAGTGTAAGTTTTAGAAGGCATCCTTTCTCAGAATAAGTCTATTTCATCCACACTAAAAATCCATTGTTTGTTATATCCACCTTATTGAATTATTTTTTTTAAAACATCAAGTTAGTTAGATTCCAGTCCTCTTCTTCAATGGCTTCCTCTGCAGTCATTTTAATGTCATTCAAATGAACTTGATTTTGAAAGTAACTATAGTAAAAGTTTTGTTTTTGTTTGTATTTTGTTTAAACTATCCACTTCATTTCCATTTTACTGACTTTAATACGTAAAGTAAATTTGAAGCTTTGGTTTGAATGGCTGTTTTGTCAAGAGGAATACATTTTTGTTTGCAATCTTCAATCCTTTCAGCTAAAAGATGCTCTATTTCTACCACTGTGGAGATTCCATTCCTTACAATTGTTTGTAAACCAAAAAAGCTAGTACCATTTCATTTATTTCACCAGAATGTTTGCTAATATTTTGGCCTGTTGATTCAGGTATTACAGTATCTTGTCCTATTTTGGAATTACTGTGAATGCATTCATTCCATTCAATTACATCAAATTGTTTTTGTTCTAATGTAATAATTAGCCTGTCCCTTTTTATACTGGTAGTGTTTCCATCTAATGTACTCTTCCCTTTGTCCATTTTGCTAGATGTTCTTTAAAAAAATTAACATAAGCAAGGAAAATATAGTACTCAACAGCCTCTCATGTTGTTCAGATGTTTTCAGTTGTTTCTGACACTTTGTGACCCCATTTGGAGTTTTCTTGGCAGAGATACTGGAGTGGTTTGCCATTTCCTTCTCCAGCTCATTTTACAGATGAGAAAACTGAGGCAAACAGGGTTAAGTGACTTGCCCACAATCACATAGGTAGTAAGTATCTGAGGCTGGATTTTTACTCAGGAAGATGAGTTAACAGATTTTAGGCCTGGCATTCTATCCACTGTGCCACCTAGCTGCCCCCAACCCCCCATATCCATGAGTAATGATAAGCAAGTAAAGATTGATGATGCAATGACATGTTAAAACCCTCTACTACTTCACCCTAGTCACGCTAATTGAATTTTGGCCTTCATTAAATATGACCTGGTATCATTTTACAATTCACACATAAAAGAATTTCATATAGCTTAAATATGCATTCATTGCAACCTCGCTGTGTTGAGTAAAAGAAATAGAAATCAGGACAGTTTGTTTGGAAGACAAAATGTTTGAATGGAAAAACAAAATATGTAGTGTCTCCCTGTTCTTCAAAAACTACTTCTATATTCACTCTACCACACTGCCTCTAGTCCTCTTAAGGACTCTAATTTCTAGGCTGATAAGGTCATATTTCATCACAGAGAAAACAGGTAGTTGTTAACACTTTCAGAGCAGAGAAATATGTTTCTTTCATGACAATATTCTAGGCAAAAGGTGATAATGATCTGAACTATAGCATTAGTCCTATGAATGTGAAGAAAAGGACAGATGCAAAAAATGTTGTGAAGATGCAATGGATAAGATTTGGCAACTGATTGGATATTGGGGGAGGAGGGGTGAGTGAGAGAGGAAATCCAAGGATGAATCTGAGGTTATAAACTCTCTTGACTAGGATCTGTTTTCAGAAATATAGAAATTTAATGCAAGGCAGGTTTAGAGGAAAGATAATCAGTTCCATTTGGGGCATGTGTAGTTTGAGATGAGGACACAGAATCCTGTTGGAGATACAAGGATCATAAAATCATAAATTTAGATCTGGGAGATCTTAAAAGTCATCTAGTTCAACCTCCTTATTTTACAGATTAAAAAAATACAAAACTGAAGTTCAGGGAAATCAAATACTTGTCCAGTGTCACACAATTAGCAAAACTAAGATTTGAACCCAGGCCTTCTGCCTCCAAATCTAGTACGTTTTTTACTATACTACAGTGTAACATTTAGCAACTCTGGATAAGAGTCAATGAAATTAATGTTGGAGATATAGATTTGGAAATCATCATTGTAGAAATGATCATTGAAATTATTGGAACAGATGAGTTTGTTGTAGGCCCAGAGTAAAGTCCATGTTTAGGGAGTGGGACGTGGATACTGATCCAGCAAAGACCAAAAAAGAGACTTCAGATAGATTAAAAGAGATCCAGGTGGCAGAAGTGTCCCAAAAGTTACCGAGTGTCTAGGAGGAGGCTGCACTCTTTGGGTGTAACCTCAAAACCAACCGGAGTCATAACTTTTTTTTTATTTCTTTTTTTAATCTGTCCTACTTGAAATCTAGTCAGAGCCTCAAAGATTAATCTTGATCCACTCCAGCCAAAGATGTGTTTTTGATCCCCTGGTCTGAGAAAGGTTTCAGACATGAACCATTGTGCGATTGGCCAGGTCAAACCATCTTCCAGATGTTCATGAGTGGAAAGAGCCAATAAATGCTCTGTGCCAACTGGAGCAAAGAAGGATTGGGGGCTGCAGGAGGAGAGGAAGGACAAACTTCCACCATGAAATTTGAAGGAGTCATGACATTTCAGCCTTCAAGGCAACATCTCCTTTATAGATCTCACAAGGAGATGTGACAAGAAGAAAGACTGACCCAGACAAGAAGGAAATTCATGATTCCATTCTGAATTCCTTCCAAAGGAAGACTGCAGATTGCTGGAATCATCATTCTTCATTGGAAATACTTCCAAAAGGCAGGTCAGAGAGACATGCAAAGGGCCCTGCTGCCATGACAACGCTCTATAATAGTGCTTTCCTAATCAAACTACCCACAGGGTACTACTCTCTTTACAACCCAGTTCAGTTCAAGAAGGCTCTCTTCCCTTGCTGGTCAGCTGGGAAGACTTGCATAGCACTACATGCCATGATGGGATGTTGGCTCAGCTCATTGTGGTAACAATCACTCTTTCTGGAAACAATCACTAGCAGAAGCATTCAATTTTGCAATATCCTGGGAATCTACTGGAACCAACATGTGATGCTGAAGGAGAGAGCAAGTATCAGGACTGGTGTCCATTTTCCTTAGAATGAGAAACCAAGTCTATGCTGTCTCAATCTTAGCAATTTCTCGCCCATGTGATGACAACGTCCTCCTTTCCCCAAGTGCAGGGTTACGTGCGCAGTGCTAATGCTTTCCAACTGAAATTGTCCAACTGGCCAAATATTAGAAGGATGACTTATTTCTTTGCATTCCCTTTAAAAAACAATAGCTCACATTTGTATGACACTTGAAGGTTTGCAAAATAGTAGGGTTTTCCTTTGAGATTCCTCTGAGATTTATTTATCTATCTATCTATTTATCTATCTCTCTATTTATCTAGCTAGCTGTCTATCTGCCTCTCTGTTCATAGCTGTTTGTATGACATCTCCCAATTAGACTGTAAGTTCCTTGAAATTAGGGACTGTTTTTGCCCTTTTTTTTTTTATCTCTAGTACTGAGAACAGTGTCTGGAGCAGAGTAGGTACTTAATAAAATGTTTGTTGACTTTACCTAACTTGCAATGTGCTTTCTATTTCTGTTCTCATTTGATTTGCACAATAACCCTGTTAGAATGGTCTTAAAATGTGATCATCTCAAAACTTCCTGAGATTGATTCACAGATGATTCTGCCCAAAGGTGCTGGAAGTGACCTGGAATGGCTTCTCCACCTCTTTTCTATCTGTCTGAATAAATACTACCTATTTTTCAAGGTCCAGATTGAGTCAAACCTACTTCATGAAATCGTAGATTATTCTACCCCTCAAAGGTCTCCTTCTTCTGGAATTCAGTAGCATTTAGTGTCCTGTACCATTCATTTTGGCATTATCATATACTGCTTTGTATTGCCAATGATTATTTCATATGTGTTTGCCTGCTGATTATAGTTATCCCTTCCACATTGCAGGGGTTAGGGGCACAGCACCTCCATGATCTGGAAAATCCATTTAAAATTTTTTGGCCCTTCCTTTGTATCAGAGAAGAAGTCTGATTTTTTTTCTTTTTCTTTTATGGGGTGTTTACAACACCTTATTGTAAAATTTGGGTTAAACATTTGGTCAAAGGCTACACATAGGTCAATGTTAAGTAGAAATACTATATAAAAACAAAATACAAAAAAATACAAAATAAATATGAAAACTTTTAAAAATGAAACAAATTTGAGGAGAATAATAGACTACTTCGACTTCTTCAGCATGAAATTCATGGGGTTCTAGATGACTACGGGCATTGCCCAGAAACAATAACACCTTAAAGAGTAATCCTTTGCTGGCAAGACATTTTCTAACCTCCAGCACAAAATACTGATGGAACCAGTCAAGGAAAAGTGCTTTAATCATCCATACTTTGTTATTGAACATCCAGAAGATAGGCAGCTGTACTGGTTCTTTCCTTTCAAAGTTCAAGGGTTAGCAGCTTTATATATCAAGGTTGTCTTTTTTATAAACCCTACAACATCGACACAAAAAAGCAGTTACCCTATCCCTTGTGGGTTTAAAACCTAGGGCTCACATCTCTCCTTTCCTGATGCATGTCCTCTGTGGCATTCCACACCCCACACCCCCATATAGGGCAGTTTTGTCAGCACTGAAAATCTGTTCTGGTTTGTAGCCTTTCTCTTCAATCAATTTCTTTTTTTTTAAACTTTTTTTTTTGGGGGGGCAAGGCAATTGAGGTTAAGTGACTTGCCCAGGGTCACACAGCTAGTAAGTGTCAAGTGTCTGAGGTCAGATTTGAACTCAGGTCCTCCTGACTCCAAGGCTGGAGCCTATCCACTGTGCCACCTAGCTGCCCCTTCAATCAATTTCTTGAGGGTTTCAGGAAACTCCCTAGCTGCCTCTTGATTGTTAGATACTACCTCTCTGGTACTTTTACATTGTGTAGGCTAAACCTTTTTTTTTTTTAATTTATTTTCAAACCAGTCTTTCTTGGCCTGAAAATCTATAAGGATAGACTCTTCACCTTCATTTTCCTTTAGGAGATTATATAATGTCTTAACTTTTTCTCATATGATGCCAGAATCTACCAGAATGCCCCTTTTTTTTTTTTTCAAACAATCCTGCACCCAAAAGAATGTTGCACTTTCTACGCAAGAGAGATGCTGATCTCATGATTTATGCAAATACTTTGCAGTTGTTGTGTAACTACAGCAAAAGCTTCATGGATTTCCTTCTTTTTTTTTTTTCCCTTGATGTGCCTTACTTATTACTCATAGACTCACTCATGCTGAATCTACTATGTATTGAAACAACGTGGAAGGGATACTCTTCTAATTCTATCATTTAAGGACCACATTCAAGACAATTTTCATGGTCTTTGAGCTCTCTGTAACATTTGACATCACTGATCACCCTCTCCTTTTGGATACTTTCTGATCTCTTAATTTTTGAGACTACATTCCTCTGTTTCTCCTATACCAACTGAACCAACCCCAGAATGTTCTCCAAACTAAATAAGACTTTCTCTGTAACTATTTACTACCCACTTCACAGGACTGTTTGTGAGAAAAGGTATCATGAGCGTTAAAACAGTGCAGAAATATAAATAATTATTATCAATGGCATGGTGGAAAAAGAACTGACTTTGGAATCAGAGATCCTGGGTTCAAATCCTTCCTCTGACACTTGCTAATAGACAAGTAAGTAAGCCTCCTTGGTTCATAATATCTTCATGAATAAAATGAGAGGCTTAGACTAGATATCCAGGTCCCTCCCAAATATCTAGTCTTGGTCACTTTTTGGAGCTCTGGCATATTTATAACTGCCTCCTAGATCTCTCCACCTAGAGGTTATCCTATTGACACCTTAACTGAATATGTCTAAAATGGACTGCCCTGTTTCTGTCAATGGCATTACCATTCATCCAATCCTATAAGTTAAAAAACCTTGGGTTTTTTTTTTTGAGTCTTCCCTCTCCTTCATCTTCCTCATCTAATTATTTGCAAAATCTTGTCTATTTTGCCACTATACTCTCATATCTTTCCCTCCTATTCCTTTGGTGACCATCATAAGTTTGTTTCGAGCACGAACCAGGGTGTAGGTGGTGACATTCAGATTGATCCTTCCTCTTACCTTAAGGTATGCCCTAATATCACTATAGTCAACCAATCAATCAATCAATCAATAAAAATATTTATTAAGAGACTATTATGTTTTATAAAGATGTGCTAAGTATTAGGGATATGAGTACAGAGAATGAAACAATCCCTACTCTCTTTATAATGGTAGAAAAGATAAATAAATATAAATTTTTATACATTTTAAATGTAAAGTGAATCAATACAAATATATACAAAGTAGTAACTTGTGACAAGAGAGTAGTTAGAAGAGGTAGTGGATCAGATAAGGCTTTATGAAAGTAAAGAGAGCTTACATTCTAGGCTCAGGTGGTCAGTGCAAAGATATGGAGATGGAGATAGAGTGTTGTGCGTGAGGAACAGTGAGAAAGCTGGTTTTTCTGGATTGTAGAGTGTGGTTGGGGTAGCAATGTTCAACAAAACTGGAAATATATGTTGATGTTAGGTTGTATAGAGCTTCTAAAACTAAAAATAGTTTCTATTTTATCCTAGCAGCAATAAAGAAGTTACTAGATTGCCTGATTATGGGAAGAAGAAGAAGAAGAAGTTGATGATGATGAAGATGATGATGATTGAGAAAAAGGAGAGAGAAAGAGGAGGAGGAGGAAGAGTAATGCTATCAGGTTTGCAAAGCACTCCACATATTATCTGACATGATCTTCATAAATGCTCCAGGAATTAAGACCTATTATTATCCCTATTTTTCAGATGAGGAAATTGAGGCTGAGAAAGGTTAAATTACTTGCCAATGTTCACACAGCTGGCAAGGACAGTTGTTGTGATTTGACAGGATTTGAACAAAGGTCTTCTTGACTCCAAGTCCAGAAAAAAAATCATGAAGACCCAGAAGACTGTCATCATCAATGTACCAAAAGAGAATAATTCTGGGTGATTTTAACACCAGAGTAGCACAAACTATGAGGGAATCCTTAGGAGGAATGGAATTGGAAACAGCAACAGCAATGGTTACTTACTACTGAAGACTTGTGCATCTCATCATTTTCTCATCATCACCACTGTCTTTACCTAA
Source organism: Vombatus ursinus (assembly GCF_900497805.2). Classification (NCBI taxonomy): domain Eukaryota; kingdom Metazoa; phylum Chordata; class Mammalia; order Diprotodontia; family Vombatidae; genus Vombatus; species Vombatus ursinus. The sequence goes on along the minus strand of NW_020950062.1, from coordinate 2,205,440 downwards.
AATTTCATGGATGCGCTCTTGCAGCAAACTGGTTTGTAGCAAACAGCCCTAGTCCCTGCGCAACCCCGAGACAGCGGCTGCTCCTGGAGCTTCTGGCCCACAGACTGAGGGGTAATCGAGTGGCTGATCAGAGGGGGATTGCAGGGATCTCTCTGCTGGTTCTCCTGCTCTATTTTCCCTGCCTAAGTACTACCTGACCTTCCCATTTGCTATGAACCAAACCATCTGAGTCCTGTTTTTGGTACTGTCTTTTTCTGATACTTTGAGAGAAAGGGCCATCCCAGTTTTCTATTTTATGTTAGCACAGTGTTTGGAATATAGTAAGCTCTTAATGACTGATATTCTATTCTATTAATATATTGGATGACAAAATAAGATCTAGAAATCTAGAATCTTCTTGGTCAGTTCGACCATTTAAATGACAATAATAAAATGAAAAATTGAATATAAGAAAATATGTAATTTTACACTTTGAATAAAATAAATCAACTTCAAAATACAGGCTGGAAGAAGCATGGTTAAACAATTTTTTAAATCTTTTTTGTTTGTTTGTTTTAATAAATGTAGTATAAAAAAGCTAATCCAAACTTGGACTACATTAAGCAATGCATTCTTTCCTAGAATAAGGAATGCTTGGATCTGGGTCACAGTTTTGGGTGATGATCCTGGGGCGAGGAGTGCTGGTGTGGTGGAGCTTGTGGTGGTGGTGGAGAGGGAATCCTCCTGACAGTTCCAAGGCAAAAAACAGTGCTTGTGGTCACTCACAGACCAGAGCACAGGCCAGGAAAAGAGTAAAAACCTCACCCTTGATCATACCACTTCGGAAGAATTGAAAACTTCAGGTCCCTAGAAGTATCTCTGAAAACAGCTGCACCAAACCCCTGAATCTTGGGACAGTACATTCTCCACACTGGAAGCAGACCCTTACCTTACCAAAGAGTTTATAACTCAATTAATTGACTGGGATCATGAGCAAACTATGCAAAAAAAAGTCAGACTATAGAATCTTTCTTTGGTGACAAAGAAGATCAATACATACAACCAGAAGAAGACAACAAAGTCAAAACTCCTACAACCAAAGCCTCCAAGAAAAATAGGAATCAGTTCCAGGCCATGGAAGAGCTCAAAAAGGATTTTGAGAAGAAAGTAAGAGAAGTAGAAGAAAAACTGGGAAGAGAAATGAGAGTGATGCAAGAAAATCATGAAAAACTAGTCAACAGCTTGGTAAAGGAGACCCAAAAAAATACTGAACAAAATAAAAACTTAAAAAGTATTCTAACCCAAATGCCAAAAGAGGTCCAAAAAGCCAATGAGGAGAAGAATGCCTTAAAAAGCAGAATTGGACAAATGGAAAAGGAAGTTCAAAAGCTCACTGAAGAAAATAATTCCCTAAAAATTAGAATGGAGCAAATGGAAACTAATGACTCTGAGAAATCAAGAAATTATAAAAACACAACCAAAAGAATGAAAAAAAAAAGACAATGTGAAATATCTCATTGGAAAAACAACTGACTTGGAAAATAGATCCGAGAGAGAATTTAAAAATTATTGGACTATCTGAAAGCTATGATCAAAAAAAGAACCTAGACATTATCTTTCAAGAAATTATCAAGGAAAACTGTTCTGATATTCTAGAACCAGAGGGCAACATAGAAATTGGAAGAATCCAATGATCACCTCCTGAAAAAGATCCCCAAAGGAAAACTCCTAGGAATATTATAACCAAATTCCAGAATTCCCAGGTCAAGGAGAAAAATATTGCAAGCAGCCAGAAAGAAACATTTCAAGTACCGTGGAAACACAATCAGGACAACACAGGATTTTGCAGCTTCTACATTAAGGGACTGGAGGGCTTGGAATATGATATTCTGGAGGTCAAAAAAGATAGGATTACATCCAAGTATCACCTACACAGCAAAACTAAGTATAATCCTTCAGAGGGAAGAGTGGACATTCAGTGAAATAGAGGACTTTCAAGCATTCTTGCTGAAAAGACTAGAGCTGAATAGAAAATTTGACTTTTAAATACAAGACTCAAGAGAAGTATGAAGAGGTAAACAATAAAGAGAAATCATAAGAGACTTATTAAGGTTGAACTGTTTACATTCCTACATGGAAAGATGATATTTGGAACTCATGAGACTCTTGTCAGTATTAGGGTAGTTGGAGGAAAAATATTTATGTATAGATAGATTGATAGATAGAGGGCGCAGGGTGAGTTGAACATGAATGAGTGATATCTGGAGAATAAAATTAAGGGGTGAGAGGATTATACTGGAAGAAGGAGAAAGGGAGAGGTAGAATGGTGTAAATTATCTTACATGAAACAGATGAGAAAAGGCTTTTACAGTGGAGGGGAAGTGGGGGAAGGTGAGAGGGAATGAATGAATCTTATTCTCATCAGATTTGGCTTAAGAAAGGGAATACCCTACACACTCATTTAGGTGTGGAAATCTATCTTACCCTACAGGAAAATAGGGGGGAAGGGGATAAGAGAGCAGGAAGATGATAGAGGGGATTGGGGGAGGGGGTAATCAGAAGTAAACATTTCTGAGCAGGGACAGGGTCAAAAGAGAGAATACAATAAACAGGGACCGGGATAGGATGAAGGGAAATATAGATAGTTTTCCACAGCATGACTACTATGGAAGTGTTTTGCATGAGTACATAAATATAATCTGTATACAGTTGCTTGCCTTCTCAATGAAGGGTGGTTGGGAAGGGAGGGAGGGAGAAAATTGGAACTCAAAATTTTAAAAACAAATGTTAAAAAATTGCTTTCACATGCAACTGGCAAATAAGATATACAGGCAATGGGGTATAGGAATCTATCCTGCCCTACTGGAAAATAGAAGAGGAAGGGGATAAGAGAAATAGGAGGAGATAGAAGGGGGGGCAGATTAGGGGAAAGGGTATTCAGAATGCACGCTGTTTTGGGATTGGGGGAGAGTTGAGATGCGGAGAAAATTTGGAACTCAAAATCTTGTGGAAATGAATGTTGAAAACTAAAAATAAATAAATTAATGAATTAAAAAAATAAGGATGCATTAAATTCCTCTATCTCATTGAATGTCAATTTTTTCCCTCATGAAGTAAACTCAGTTTTGCTGGGTAAGTGATTCTTGGTTTTAATTCTAGCTCCTTTAACCTCCGTAATATCATGTGCCAAGTCCAACCTATTACTTGGTTTTTTAACTCTTTGTTAAGGTAAGGCTCTGCCTCCAGTGTGGATGGTGCACTGTCCCAAGCTTCAAGGCTTCAGCTCTTTTCAGAGATACTTCTAGGGACCTGTAAGTTTTCCGTTCTTCCAAGGTAGTACAACCTAAGGAGATGAGTTTACTCCTTTCCTGGCCTGTGCTCTGGTCTGTGAGTGACCACAGACACTCTTTTCTGCCTTGGAACTGTGAGGAGGGTCCCTTCTCCACTGTTGCAATAAGCTTTGCTGTGCCAGTGTTCCTCCTCTCCTCAGTACTGCCACCCAGATCCAAGTACAGGCAAAGCAACAGAGTCCTGCCTGAGTGCTAGCAAAGACACTCCTGTAATCTCCTTCTGACCCCTTACCTTCTGTGGGCTGAGAGCTTCAGAAGCAACCCCTGCTGCTGCCTCTGCTGATTCAGTCACTCACCAAGCCTGCTTCTAGTTTGCTGAGGACTTGCTGGGGCTGGGGCTTGACTGCTCTTCCCTCTCACCCAGGTCTGACAGACCTTTCCTTCTGACCTCCTAGGTTGTTTTTGGCGTTTGTGGGCTGAGAAGTATGGAAACTACCACTGCTGCCAGTGATTCAGTCCCCTGAGGCCTGCTCTGGGATTGCTGGGGCCCAGTCTGTGCTGGCGCGGGCTGTGCTGGACTATGCTCCTCTTTCAGTCGGGTGCAACTGATCTTTCCTATTGACCTTCTAGGTTGTCTTGGGCTGGCAATTTGTTTCACTCTGTCTTTTTGTGAGTTCTGCTGCTCTAGAATTTGTTTAGTCATTTTTTAAAGGTATTTGAAGGGCTTTGGGTAAGAGCTCAGGCAAGTTCCTGCCTTCACTCTGCCATCTTGGCTCCACCCCTAAGGTGTTGATTCCTTTACACATTTTTCCCTTTCCTGGCCTTTCTCTCCCTTCAAGGACCTAGAAAGAGCCTGGAAACATGTGTTGTCTTTCTTAGAGCTGGAAGCCAGAAGATCAAGATCTTTCTTCTCTTTCAAGTTCTTGCCAACTTTACCCTTCATGCAATTATGCAGAATAGAATAATCAATCTCCACCAATGAGAATAGTTTTATGCTAATTGGCTTAGAGCCCTTATAGCCACATTTTATAAGAACGAAAGTATTTCTTTGTGAAATCCTTCTCTCCTATGGTTGATCTCATCAGATGACCTACCTTCCAACTTTGCTGAAAAGACTAGAACTACCTAATGCACACTCAATATTCTCTTCATGTCCATGTTTCACAGCCGTTCTATGTCTTCACCCATTGTTTCATCTTTCGCTCTTTTTTCAGAGAAAGAGATGGCTTTCTTCCCTCTCAAGATTAACATCTATGCCTTCAATGCCACCCCCTTGTACCTTTTCTTATTGTAACATTCATGATTTTGGGCTTTCTCTGGTGTCTTTGATCTTTCATTATCCCTTTTTACTCCTTTTCCCTCTTCCTATAGACATAGGACCTTGAATAATTGCCTTCACCTTCCTGGGCCTCAGTTGTTGTTGTTGTTGTTGTTTTTTAATCTGTAAAATGGGGGCAATGTTAACCTATAAAACTTCTAGGCTTCATTCTTTCTAAATTCTGTCAAAACCTCTCCTTCATCATCGCTTAGTCAATAGATCAAGTACTGATTAATTCCTTTCTGAACTTTCTCTTATTTTCAGCTGCTCTTTTCCATTGACATTGTTCTCACCCTAGTCCAGGCCTTGACCTCATACAGTGGAAGAACTGCTCCCTAGATTTAGAGTGAAGATAAAACTGCTCTCCATTCCTGGTTCTGCTACTTAGTATTTGTGTAACCTTGTGCAAGTCACTTACGGACCTCAGTTTTCTCATCTATAAAATGGACTAGTTGATTTCTAAGAATTATTTTCAACTCTACATCTTATGGGTGTTACAAATAGACTCTTAACCTCCCCCTTCCCCATCACAAGTGCATGCACACATCCACACACACACACACACACACACACACACACACACACACACACACACTTCATCTCTCTTCCCTCTCACATCCTTGCCATTATTGCCAGAGTAATCTTAATGGCCAGTCCTGATCATTCTATTTCACTGTTCAACACAAATTATATATCAATGAAAATAAAGTCTTAACTTATTGTTCAAGGCCTTTTGCTCAAAGCCCTTAGCAATTTCATCTCAATGTGCCTTCCTAATTTTATCTTACACATTTTTTATCCCCTTATTTTATCCCCTCCACGTGCTCTATGACAACTGTAGAATTCATTGTGTCTTAGAAAATATTCCTCAATTTCTCTTGCTGAAATATCTTCATTGACTCCCTTTTGATTGTAGCACCCAGAGTCCCCTCACTCATAAACCCCCAGAAAACTATCAGAGATTCTAGGTATTTTGTCAGAATGCTCTCCTGACCTTAGTTTACAAGCTCCCAGTGATGTATTTATTTTTACTAGTAAGCCAGAGGGCACACTCACCTCTCATTCAAAGCAAATGTGTTTAACAAAACATTGTAGAAAGAAAAGGAACAATAAAACATCGAACTTATAAATCCGAAACTCTTTCACAAGTACATGCATCCTCAGAGGAAAGAGGCATGGAAATCCTGCATGGGGCATACACATGTGGGGAGCAAATGTGGCCAGGATACCTAAAGGGAGAGACAATTCACTTGCCCAATGCTTCAGGGATGATCATTTCTTTTACTAATGTCATCCTGCTGCTTTCTGTCGTAAGATCATGCTTTTCTTCCTACAATGTGTGAAACAAACTTAAAGTGTATTGTGGATACCAAGTAGGAGACCCCCTTGGAGAACTCTTCAGATTCCCATTTTGTATTGTGTGTGTGTGTGTGTGTGTTTCTTTTTAAATGTGCTTTTCTTCCATGGTAAATCAGAAACATACGCAAACCATATCACCCGTAATGGATTCCAAGTGTCTGCTTTAGTGTGTCCACCCTTCAAAGCTAGAGCCACCTAATCACAGTCCACAGACCCAGGCTCACTTGGGGCTTCCTGCTCTCCTTTGCTCAGTGCAAGGCCAGGGAAGGCCAACGGTCTGGTTGCTATTTGTCCTCTTTGGGGATGCAGAGTATCAAAGAGTAGTGTCTCCCTCCTATCTCTTTTGTTATTCAGAATTGCCATTGACAAAACTGTTCGGGATGTATTAAGAGGCTTTGTGGCCCAGTATCAGGCCCGGGTCTGCTCAGTGTATACTCTAGCAGCTTCTTTTCTGAGGAATAATAGACAACATGTTTTCCTTAAATGGGTTATCTTTTTTTTCACACAGTCCCAAGCAATGTGTTTGCTAGGCATTGGCTGATGCCTTCTCCTCAATAGTAATGCGGAAGGCAAGAGAGCCATGCAGAATTTCTGAGGCGATGTTGGGGTTGAACATGACATCTGCTGAGCATTCTGTAACTTTCTTTGAACATAATTAAATCAATCACCCCCACCAAGGACCCCATTACAAAATGGGAAGAGTCTGACATCAAACCTCTGCGAGAAATGCAGAACAATGAGCCCCATTTCATTTGATACTGCTGAGTGGATGAAGATGAGAGGCATTTTCCTGGTAGGATCTCAAAAACCTCTTTGTATTTTTTTTTTAATCTATATGATATGAGGTTTGCTCAAAATAGTGGCTACTTATTTGGAGACAGGGCCTTGGACTTCTTCATCATTTAATATGTGCTAAAAGCCATTCAACTGGAGTAATTAGTCAATCAATCAGTGAGTCAGCTAATTAACATTTATTTATTAAGGGTTTACTACAGGCCAGGTAACATGCTAAGGGCTGGGTATACAAAGGAAGGCAAAAATACTATCCCTGCCTTCAAGAAACTCATATTCCAATGAGAGAGACAACGTACACATAATTATGTATATACAAGAGATATACAGTATATGTTGGGGGATAATATTTTATTGTGTTGTGGATACCTATGCCAGTCTGATGAAGCCTATGAACCCTTTCTCAGGAAAAGAAAAGTTTTTCAGTTTTTAAAATAAAACATATAGTATTATTGAGGAAACCAATCATACTGCAATAGAGTTCTTGGACTTTTTTTTTAAGCTTATGGGCCTGTGGCTTAGAATCCTTGGGATAGGAAAAATATAAAGTTTTGTTTAAAGATTGGAGGTTGCATTCAATGATTATCTAGCCTATAACTCTAGAGTTACAGCCATTCATTCTTTCAGTAAACATTTTTTTAAATATCTGCTGTGTGCAGATGGTTAATCAGTCAATAAATGCTGTTAAGCGCCTAAGTACTAGGCATTATCCTAAGTACACAGGATACAAAGAAAAGCAAAAGACAGGCCCTGCTCCCAGGGAGCTCACGGTCTAATGAGGGACAGCTCTGTACAAACCAGCTATATACAAGGTAACTTGAAAATAATAGACAGAGAGAAGAGATGAGCATTATAAAGGTTAAGGAAGACATGATTCTTACTAACTTGGAGTTAGTACTCTAAGGATAAGACAAAAAAAAAACCAGGTAACTATGGTATGCATGTAGTACAAAAACAGATGGCTGTAGTACATGGTAAGTGCAAAATACAGTTTTGAAGGTTGAGAGACAGAAAAGTTTTTGTAGCCAGGATGAGTACCACAAACCATGCATACAGAACAAGTCACAGCAAGCTTGTCCTTAGTTGAAAGGTGAGAGTTAGGATACCATTGTAAGGTAGGGCCTCCTGCATGAGACAATAAAAAGAATGAGGATGAGGAAGAGAAGGCAAAAACTGCACCACACTTCCAAAAGTAGCTTCTTACATTAACAAACTGTTCTCTCTAATAGATGCTAGTCTCTTTTGCTCCTATTTCGCTGAAGGTCTACAAGTGTGCCAGTGTCCTAAATTCAGTACTCTGGGACAAAGGCAAAGTCCCTCTACCTAAGTTATAGCTCTCTTGAGAGGAAAAATTGTTCCAGAATGCGGGTAGGTTTCAATAAGCATTATGATAGCCCTACACTTAACATATCCATTACCTGGTTTTAAACTTTTTCTAGATCCAGTTAAGCCATTCAGAACCATGGTAGCATCTTTTTTCCTTATAATTATCTTCACTGTATGCAAACTTGTGTGCTTGGTGATACATATAGTCAATATGTGCTCCTTGCTTTGGGTTCAGTTGGTGATACTTTTTCTGTGAGCAAAAATTCCTATTTATACCTCTTGTCCTTCAGCCTTATGAACTTTATTTTATACTTAATGTATAAAATTGTATGTTGTATTTATCTATGCTTATATCTTAACCCTTTACTAGATAGTAACCTCCATGAGAATAGGAGTCATGTCATCCTTAAACTTTATACCTTCACCCATCTTAGTACAATGTTTTTTATGAAGCAGATATTTAATGAATGTTCATTGAATGAATGAATCAACCCTAAAAAATACTTTGGCTGGTCATCCATCTTTTTTTTCTTGAAGGCCTCCAATGAGGAAAGATTCACTATTCTCTAAGGCAAGCCATTCCATATTTGGGCCAACCCAAGTTTCCTTTTTTTTTTCTTTTAATATGAATTCTACCCATATCTTCTAATTCTTCATTTTGGCCCAAGCTGAATAAGTAGATTCATTCTCTCATGTGACCACTCTTCAACTACTTAAAAATATCTATCAATTCACACTCGCCCACTTACCCAACTTTCTCTTCTACAGGCTCAACGTCATGATTTTCTTTAACTGATTCAGATATGACACAGTCTTCAAACTCTTCAACATAGGAGACACAACACAATACAGTGAAACCTGGATTTGGCATCATAGGACCTAGGTTCAAATCCAACCTCTGTTACTTATTACCTATGTAATATTGACCAAATCATGTAACTTCTCTAGGTCTCAGGGTCTTCATACATAACATAAGGGGATTAAGTTAATTGTCCTCTAAAGTCCCTTCCAGCTCTAAATTTGTGATTGTGTGACCTAATGACCTGCTTGCTTTTCTCTGCATCCTTATCAACGTGCTACCTAAAAATGCAGTTATCAGAAGCGAATATAACACTTCAGATGTGGTCTGACTAGGGCAAAATATAGTAGGGCTTTACTATTATCTCATTAGTCCTATGCACTATCACAGTGCAGCTTATGGTCTAATCATTTTTTTTGTTTCCATATCATATTGTTCATTCATAATGATTTTTTTTGTAATCCACTAAAATCTCTTTTGTAATCCACTAAAATCTCTAGATTTTTTTTTCAGATATATATAGCAATTTTTACCTTATATTTTATTTTTTTTAAATATCAGTGTCATTTTTTTACATTGCTATAATTTTCTTTCTACTCTCCCCTCTCAGAGAGCCATCCTATATGACAATATTTATTAAAGAGAACAAGAGAAAAAGAGGGAGAGGAAAAAATCAGCAAAACTAATTAATACATCAAAAACATATGCATAATAGACGACACGTATGGTCCTTTCATCTCTACAAAGAAATAGGGCAGGAAAGTCTTCTCATATTTCTTCTGTGGATTCATACTTATCTTTCTTTGTAATTTTGCAACATTCACTTTTGATTTTTGTGTTGTGGGTATGATGTTCTTTCTTTTTACGTTGCTGTTCCTACTGTGTATAGTTTTCTTGTTTTTGCTTACTTCACTTTGCATTATTTCATGTGCATCTTTCCAAGATTGTCTGTATTTGTCAAAATTGATTTCTTAGGGCACAGTAATATTCCATAACATTCACACACTTCATTTTGTTTAGCCATTCACAATCAATGGGTATCTACTCCCCCCCCATTCTTCACTGTCAGAAAGTTACCAGTTTATTTGCATAATTTCAGAATGCTTTCTAAACAGCTCCACTAATGATGCACTAGTGTGCCTAGCTTCCTACAGTCCTTCCAAAATTAACTATTCCACCTCTCATCATATTTTCCAATAAGCTCTGTGGGAAGTAAAACCTCAGGATGGTTTTCATTTGCATTTCTCATATTATTAATAATTTGGATCCTTTTTTCATATAGTTATTATTAATATTTTAACTTCCTCTGACCACTTATCTATAGGAGAATGGTCCTAGCTAATACTTTTAGAATTGACTTTTCATCTTACATATGCCTTTTAATTTATCCCTATTGAATTTCATTTTATTCTATACAGCCCAATGTGTTATCCACTGGATTGTATTCCTCCCAGCTTTGTGTCATTCAGGTATTTTTATAGACATGCTATGTATGCTTTTATTCAAATCATTGATTCCATTTTGCCAAGTCTTACTACATATATAAAAAAGCAAGGAGGTAAATGTCACTGGATTGTAGTGTATGTGGAAAGGAGTCATTTGTAAGAAAGCTAGAAAGGTTGGAAGGGGGCAGGTTATGATGGTTATAAACAAAATAGGGAACTTTATATTTGATCCTGGAAGTAATGGAAAACCTCTGCAGCTTATTGAATAGAAGCGATTGGGTGAAATGGTCAGATCTATGCTTTAGGAATGTAAACTTGAAAGCTGAATGGAGGATAGATAGGAGTGGAGAGAGACTTGAGTCAAGGAGACCAACCAGAGAGCTATTGCAATAGTCCCAGAGTCAGAGATAAGCATCTGTAAAAAAAAAAGAAGAGAGAAGGTGGGTATACATGAAAGAAGTTAGAAGGTACAAATGAGTTTTTGACAACTGATTGGCCTGTGGGCAGTGATAGAGAATAAGGTTTAGAGGACATGTTACAAGCCCAGTTACAAGCCTGGGTCATCAGGAGGATGGTGGGACCCTTCATAGTAATAGGGAATTTAGGAAGAGAGGCAGATTTGGGAAGAAGAATAATGAATTCAGTTTGGACATGCTGAGTTTAAAATATATATAGGGCATCCACTTTGATTTGTCCAATACATAGCTAAAGATAAAATTGTGCATACCCTTTGACCCAGCAATACTACTTCTAGGTCTGTATCCAAAAGAGATCATAAAAACAGGAAAAGGACCCACATGTACAAAAAATATTTATAGCAACTCTTTTTGAGGCGGCAAAGAATTGTGAATTGAGGGGATGCCCATTAATTGGGGAGTGGCTGAACAAGTTATGGTGTATGAATGTAATGGAATACTACTGTGCTACTAGAAATGATGAGCAGGTGAACTTCAAAAAAAAAACTTGGAAAGACTTACATGAACTGATGCAGAGTGAAGTGAGCAGAACCAGGAGAACATTGTACACAGGAACAGCCACATTGTACGATGACTAAGTTTGATAGATTTAGCTCTTCACAGCAACTTAAGAACCTAAGACAACTCCAAAAATTCACGATGGAAATTGCTAATCACAGACAAAGAAAGAACTATGGAGTCTGAATGCAGATGGAAGTATACTACTTACTCTCCTTTTCCTTTGTTGTTTTGTTTTATTGCTTCATTCTCGTGGTTCCTCCCATTAGTTCTAATTGTTCTTTACATCATGATTAATGGGAAAATACGTTTAATATGAATGTATATGTAGAGTTTATATCAGATTGTACACCATCTCAGGCAGGAAAGAAGTGGGAGGGGGAGAAAATTTAAAACTCAAAATCTTATGGAAGTGAATGTTGAAAACTAAAAATAAATAAATTAAATTTTAAAAAATCAATAAATTTAAAAAAGATGTCAGACTTGAGGTCAAGAGAGAATTTAGGGTTGGACAAATTGATCTGAGACCATCTGCATACATGACTCCTAGGACATCTAGAAGATCAAATTTCTAAGTCTTCTAGTCCCAAGAGAACTTCAGAAAGAGGTCTGAGGGGTCTGACAGAAAGGAGAGGGAGCATAGATGAAAAGCTTACACAAAGAGGTGCTGATTCACAAAGAATTCCTTTCTATGAGTCTTGCTTATAGAATCTATTTCCTCTAGTCCCTATGGGGTTTTTGGCAACACTTGGAAAAATTTGGAGTCTTGCTTTTTCGAGTTAGGATTTTCTACATCAATAGGTTTCACTGTACTTAAAATCAGTCATGAAGCATTCAGAAGATTCCTGGAACATTATCTTATTGGCAAAAGATCTGTGTGTAGAGAAAAGACATCATGGTTGACAGATAAACCACACACTTGGAACAGTCAGACAAGAACCCAGGATATGTAACTTTGAAAACAAAAGTGCTTAATTAGAGCTGAAGAAGGATTTCTACTTGCTAGGGCTTAGCATCTGAGCTACCCATGTTGCCCTAAAGGCTTATGTAAACCCAGAGAGCTGAGGTTTCACATTCCAGTGAAAATAAATGATATCATAGAATCATAAAAGCTCAGAATATCCACTAGGGGCTGGAGTTGGGGTGAAGGAAGGGAATCTCTAGTGTCAGTTACTCCATTTCAAACCCAATGAAACTCTTCTATACCTTTTTTAACAAGTGTCCATCCATCCCTTGCTCCTAGTTCTACTCCATGAACAAACACATATTTCTATTTCTTCTTATATCTCACTTCAAATATTTGGAGAAAGCTATGATGTTTCCCCTCCTCCCAAAATTTTCTTTTTTTCTGGAATAAAAAGACTCAATTCCATTAATCATTGCTCATATAACAGGGTTTCCAGATTTTCATCATATTGGTTGCCCTCCTATTGGCACACACACTTCAGGTTATCAATATTCCTTTCGTCAATGGCATAGCCAGTACTAAACAGAGTCCCAGATAGAATTTGGACAATACTTGGTATGATGGGACTATCATCACTCTCGATTTTGATTTACTTTGTTCCTTCAATCTATTTGTGATTTCATCCATGCAGATATTCCCTCTGTTGAAGGAATTTGCAGGCAATCAACACCCTCATATTATTGTGTTATTTTTATCCATAGTGAGAGCTTTCTACTGGATCATTTCATATTTTGTTCCAGATATTATATTCCAATTAACATAGGCATATAGATTAGCAATAAAATATTTATTATAATAATGTTTATTCAGTGCTTTAAAGTTTGCAGAATGCTTTACAAATATGTTATTTTATCTTCATAGCAACTCTGGTGGGTAGGTAATATTAATATCCCCAACTTACAGATGAGGCAACTGAGACAGATGGAGGTTAAGTGACAATCCCAGGGTCACATAGCTAGTAAGTACCTGATTTCAAATTTGCATTCAGGTCTTCCTGACTCAATGTCCAGCTTTCTAATTCACTGTACCACCTAACTACCTCATAAGAAGCATGAAAGAGAGGCATTGATAGAAACATTTATTGAAGAATAAACATGGAAATCAGGTAAAAGAGAAATACTAAAGCTATGAATTTGGAGAATAGCAGTCAAAAGGAGCTGCTGTTGAGTCATTTCAGACTTTCTGTGACCTCATTTGGGGTTTTCTTGACAAAGACATTAGAATGGTTTGCCCTTTCCTTCTCCAGCTCATTTTACAGATGAGGAAACTGAGGCCAACAGGGTTAAGTGACTTGCCTAGGTCACAAAGCTAATAACTGAGGTTGAATTTGAACTCAGGAACATGTCTTCCTGAATCCAGCACATCACTCTACACACTGCACTGCCTAGCTGCCCACAAAAGCTGTTAGAAAAAACTAATATCAATCAATCAATATGTATTTATCAAGTGCCTACAATGTGCCAGGAATAACACTGAACTCCGGGAATATAAAAAAAGTCCTTGTTCCTAGGGACCTTAATGGGAGAGAAACATGATTGTAAATCTGCATATAGAAAATATAAGTTATTCTTGGAGAGAAAGTCATTGGAAGTTATAAGGCCTTTGAGAAGTCTCCCGCACAAGGTAGCCCTGGAGCTGACTCTTGAAGAGAGCCAGAGGATGATACCTGCATGAGCTTGGATAAAATCAGCCCATCTAGTCTTCTTTTCTTACTTTTTTGTGTGTGAGGCAACTGGGGTTCAGTGATTTGCTGAGGGTCACACAACTAGTAAGTGTCAAGTGTTTGGTCTGAGGCTGGATTTGAACTCGGTCCTCCTGACTTTAGGGCTGGTGCGCTATCCACTGCACCACCTAGCTGCCCCTAGTCTCCTTTTCTTTAGCTGTATCTTGACATACTCACATAGCCTTTACCAAGATTTCTGTATAGATAAAACCATAGATTTTTAGGATTCAAAGCTCATTTATTCCAGGGATTTCAGATACATAGACCCTGACAGTGTTATTTTGTTAGGTAAATCAAGAAGGCAATCAACATATCTTTACTAAGAGAAACATGGACTTTGAAGTCATGAGAAGAGATGAGTGCTACAAACAATACCAAAATATCATTTGAACTTCAGACTTCTGTTGTATGATGGAAAGAAAACTGACTGTGGAGTTAGAAAACCTGCATTCAAAACCTGCTTGGGATGCATAGTACTAATGTGGCCTTGGGTAAGTCTTTTAACTTGGACTGTTTTTCTTCTCCTATAAAATGAAAGACTTGAATTAGTTGGCTTCCAAAGCCTTATACCTCTATTCCATCACTATCCTAATAATTCTCCCTATAATAACGCTAACAAGTAGTCATCCAAACTGTTTAAACATCTTCGGTAATGGGGAATTCGCCAACTTTTGAAGAAACCTATTTTATTTTTGGACATCTCTAACTCTAAGTTCTTCTTTATGTTGACTTAGACTCATATTACTTAAATCCTAGTTCTATTGTTTGAGACCAAACAGAATAAATTGAGTCTGTCTTCCCTGTGAAATCTTTTCAGAAACCTGCATATTAAGAAATGTGTCTACTCCTGTGGCTGTCTTTTTTTTTTTGTAAAGGAATGGGCATCTTTATGATTTCATATTTGTATATCTATTGTTTGCTGAACTGTCATCTTGCTTCCCAAGGTTAATGTCTGTCCCACTGAAATTTACTTTGACCTCAATGGCTCAATTTCTCTTTGAGGCATAATCATTCTCAGAAGTCTTTCTTGCTTCCCACTCTGCACCAGCAAGAACCTTATCTGTGAAATATGACTGTGCCTAATCTAAAATTACTTGAAACTCCCTCAACATCCAATTTAATAATGGATATAAGCCAGCTTATGTTTCAAAGCCCCCCAAACTTCAGCTAGCATATGATACACTTCCTGGGATTCCAGCAACCTTAAAATTCCCTCTGCCATTTTAATCCATTGTTATCATGGCTTTTGTCAATTACATGAGCTCTGCTCATGGATAAATAATTTTAACGGGGTTATCTAAAAAAAAAAATTTAACTTTTTAATCCCACCCAGAGACATGTTTTCTTTTGCAGTCAAACACACATGAAGTTGTAATTATCTGGCCTGGTTTTGGACACACTTGACTGGATTGTTTACCTTTAATATGTCATAATTAAAAATTTTCAGGTTTTTATTCAGCCATGTGATGTGGTTCTTGGCCTGAGGTTTCTCTTAATCATGCCGACCCTCACCAAATAGAGGCCTTTATAAATAGATGCACAGTTATTCAATCTTCCTTCTCCAGGAAAATGTCTAAATGTTTAAATGTTTTAAAGTCATTTCTGAAAAAAAAATTAAATAAAGTCATTTCCTTGGACTGAGTTACTTCTGTTCCTATTCTATGTGGGTGCGTTTCTGTTTCCCAGCTCACTCAATCTCACTCTCACATGGCTAAGTGTATCTGATCCTTCTTCCCAGATGCTAAGTTGTCTGTGGTAGACAGATGAACCGTGAGTCTCTGGTCCTGTTGGTATAGAGGGGATGGAGGAAGTTCAGCAGGTTGACTAAATAAAACCTGGCATAGGATCTTACTCCTGATATTTCTCACTGACCTCGATCACTACTATGGATGGAGACAAACTTAATTCTGCCCAGCTGTGTTGTCTAGCCATGTTTTAATTGCAGTAGTCAGTGAATTCAGAACTACAACCTGACTTTGAGTATAATTTGGCCCTGGATATAAGTTGACTTCTTCAGTTTTGGATTCTATTTCAAGAAGGAAATGAATGCTTCACCCTGACTTTAATTTTTTTTTCCTCTTAATTGTTTCACACGTTTCCACCTAGGAACAGAAGAGACAAAGTCCAAACACACAGGGAATCTTGAAGCAGCATCGATTATGAAAGCTAAAAGAAGTCATAGAGATCAGTTCAATTCAATTCATCAAGATTTAACCAGTACCCATTATGTGGCAAGCATTTTGCTAGATTCTGCAGATCTAAAGACAATGATTAAATAGCCCTTGCCCTCAATGTGCTTACAATCAAAGGACTTGAAGCAATATGCACACCTATAAGCAAAACACATTAATAGTAGTAGTTGTTTTTATAATAGTTGTAATTTTATAACATCTAGTAAAGAAATTCTCTACTAATATAGATCTACAACTGCTTTTCAACTTACAGTCTAAGAAAGTGGAATAAGCAGAGGTAAAGTGACATGTCCAAGGTCACACAGCCAAAATGCATCAGAGGTGGGGCTCAACCCAGTTTTTCCTAACTCTCAGGTGGACTCTCTATGTAATAATAGGTGCCATCTCTTATACAAAACACATGCAGGAAAAATAAAAGAGTAATGGGGGAGGAGAACACTAAAACCCAGTGTGGATTAGGTAATGCCTTCTGTAGAGAGTGAGAATTGAAATGTACTTTCTTTCTTAAAAAATGTTTTATTTTTAATTCATGGAATAAAACAAGCATTTTCATAACATAGTATAACAAAAAGAGATAACTGCACAGGAAACTGGAAATCTATTATGTACAGCTTGCTATTCATTTAAAATATATAGTAAATTTATCATGTAAATTTATTTTTCCCTTTTTTTTCTTTCCTCCCCTCTCTTCTGCCCTAGAGATGGCTACCATTAGACACAAATAGGTACATATACATACATACACATATATAATATATATGCTAAATTATTCTATATATACTTCTATTTACCAATTCTTTCTCTAGATGCAGATAGAGTTTTTCTTCATATTTCCCTTATTTTTAATTTGTGTATTTATAGTAGTCAAAATGATTTAGTCACTCAAAGCCATTCTTAAAACAATATTGTTGTTATGGCATACAATGTTCTCTTGGTTATGCTCACTTAGCTATTCACCGTATCATGCAAGTCTTTCCATGACTTTCTAAGATCGTTGAACTCATTATTTCTTATTGTACAGTAATATTCCATCACAACTTGTTCAGCCATTCCCCAGTTGATGGGGATCCCTGAAATTTCCAGTTTTTTTTTTGCCACCACAGAGAACTGCTATAAACACCCATTCACATTCAAAGTTATAATTAATATTTGTGAATTTCCTTCCATCTTATTTCTAGTCACTATTTTCTTTTTCAGCCTCTCTTTTTCCCCTATCCCTGTTACCTTATCTTTTCCCCCTATCCTCCCACTCCCCATCCCACCCACCCCTCCAAGAATCCCTCCTTTCAAGGAAGCTAAGGATTCTCTGGGGCAGAGGTGAAGAAGCACACTTCAGTCTTTTCATATGGCAAATAATAGACAGGGATTTGCATAACTCTCATTAGTATTCTTTAGGCAAATTGAATCATTGGGTCAGTTCTAGAAGTGTAAGGAACATTGAAGATTATCTAGTCTCTTATTTGACAGATAAAAGGATCCAGAGAGGATTAATAATTTTCCAAGGACATCTCAGGAGTTAGTGGCAGAATCAGAACTTGCACTCAGGTCCCTTGACTCTGAGTTTAGCGTGGCAAAATCTGTTCTCTATGGCAGCATGCTGCAGAACTTTCATTTATGGAACTCTTTAAAGTTTACAAAGAACTTTACATACAGCATTTCAGTTGACCCTCAAAGCAGTCCTGTGTTGTTGTTGTTTTTTTGCAACTTTGAGATCAATGTTATAATTATCCCACTATGCGTCCGGGGGAGGAGGTGTAAGGGGGCACTTAAGGGCCAGATTTGCGATTTCATTGATATAGGTAACTCTCAGATGAGGAAACTCCCTCTACCAATGTGGACTGAAACATCTATAACTTGTAACCTAAGAGTGTTGCCTAGAACAGAGATGTCGAACTTGAAGCTTATTGGACTGAGGGGTTACAAAATTGCTGAGTTAGGCCTGAACTAGATGAAAATATTGGGAAATGTTTAAAAATAGATAAAAATAAAATACAACATAGATAATGTTCATTTGTAGTTTTCTAAGAAGATATGCTGGTTGGCAGGGATTCATTTCTGTTTGGGCTTGACATCACTGGCCTAGAGCACTGAGCATTTAAGTGATTTACTCAGGGTCACACTGTTAGTATACATTATGGCCTGGACTTGAATCCAGGATTTCTTGGCTCTAAGGCCAGCTCTCTATTCACTAATATCACATTGTTTTTCATGTAGATATACATGACCCAAAAAAAGATGAGGATCTGTCACATGGTGAAATTGTGTTCCATTGACATTGAGGCAATGTCAAGAATTCTAGAAGAAGGTACCCTACTCATTGAGTTAAACCTCTGGTGTGAGTCATAGAGTTCAGAAATACCAACCATCTGCCCCATCTGAGGAAATATCCGCCTTGAGGTGAAAGGTTCATTTAAGTGCCATTTTTTTTTTATACTTAAAGCCATGCCAGCTTAATAACTATCATGGATACCTTTACTTCAGTCTATAAGGATTTTGCTCTAGTCAAATCCATTGGGATCTGTGCCAATTCATCTTAGGAGTTATCAGTACTATACAAGAGAATTCTCAAAATATCAGTGATGTTAATATGCAGAAAAAGATCAGATGAGCATACATGTTTGGATAGCTGAAAAGTAGTGTCTTCCTACTGAATAAAACACTTTTCCACATCTCTTTATCTTCTTGTGGTTGAGGGGAGTAACTGAGGAAGCTGTGAGTAGCATGCTTCTCCTGACAAAAAGTACTAAGAAGGGATATCTGTCTCTTAAGATTGTTTTCTTTGTGACTACCCAGGCTGTGTGTATTCCTGACTGACTATCTTCTGCTTTCTGGACTGCTGACTCTTAACTTAGACCTTCCCTTGCCTCTTGCCTCTATCTTGACAGCTCTGCTCCTTACTTGAAGAATATTGGAAAGAATATTGGGAGAGTTTCAAATTTTATGATTTGAAAAGGATGATTACCTCCAAAACTCTTACTTCAAAATAGGCAGTTGGAGAGGGGGAAGAAGAAAGATTGATTGGAATTTCTCAAGCAGTATTTAGGTACATTTTTGTTGGGTAATGAAAACTAGCAGATAGTCGGATATCTTGGGGAAAAGGAATTCTAGAATATGATAGGAATAGTGAGTTATTAGAGAAGCTATGAATTTTGTCATCAGAGTGATTATGGAAAAAGTTGGGGAGTCCAGGTAACTGTTATCCTAAGGTACTTATCCTAGATCTCCTTCTCCCATATGGTAAATGCTGTTGAAATGTTTGTTCATGAATGTTTATCTGGTCACAATTTGTTGCTTGGTTGCTAGTAGCTTTCACATATTATATGAATACTACTAAATACAATCATTTGTTTATTCTAGCCTCTTTGATTCTTGGTGCTCAGCCAATGTTCTCTCCAGTTGCTATTGATTAAGATAAGTGCCAGGTGTACACTGAACAACTTAACAGTTTCTTCCTGATCCCTATTTTATTTTTTCCTGCCTGTTTACTCAGTTCTAGCATTTTCTGACTTTCATCCTTGTTACTAGTGTTCCCTTCGTTGAAACAATAAGTACTGAACTGCCAGAAAGAATTTTGATCATCTTCAGGCCCAGGAATAGGACTTAGAAGTAATCACTCATCTCCAACCTCATGATCAAAACACTAAAACTAATGACTTAATGTGAGATACCTGCTCTCCTCAGCATTCAAAACCATTTTTTTAATATGCTCACCAAGAGGAGACATGCTTATCTCACAGTAGCACCGGAGATAAAAGCAATAGTATCTCATTGATCTTATGATAATAACTTACATTAATATAGGTCTTTAAGGCTTTCAAAATGCTTTACAAATATGATCTCATTTTATCCTCCTCTGTTGTGCTATTATTATTATTGCTCCCATTATATCAGTGATGAAACTGAGACAGGAAGAGTGGCCTGCCCAACATCACATAGTTAATAAGTCTATGAGGCCAGATTTGAACTATCACGTTCCAGGCTCCAGGCACAGTGCTCTATCCTCTGTGCCACCTAGCCAACTCTTTTCTGAAAGTTCCTGAAGGAGCCATTAACAAATATTTAACGATGACCAAATAACTATTAAGTGCTCTCTCCCTCTTCAAATGACTTCATATTTATTTAATCACTTGTATACAAATAAATGTTCATGCCATTTATGTCTCCCTCTTGGTTTTCTCCCTATCTAACAACTCTTGCTTAGTTCCCTTTGCCATATCTTGTCTCTTTACTGTGGGTGTACTCCAAGATTCTCTCCATGGTTCTTCCAAAACCAAGCTCTGATCAGTTCACTATACTATTTCATAAACTGCAGTGGGGACCTATTACATCTGAGTTTAAATATAAACTCCTTTGTTAAAATCCCTTCTCAAAGGGGTTCATAGCTACCTTTCAATTCTTATTATATTTTATGTCCTCTTCATGCTATCTACAATCCAGCCAAACTGAGCTATGTACTGTTCCCCTTACATATCTTTCATCTCATCTCCACAATGTGTTCTCTACTAACTCTCACCTCTTAGATTCCCCAGTTTGCTTTAAGGTTCACCTCAAATATTACTTTCTACATGAAGCCTTTTTTTTTGATTACCTCAGATGCTAATGATTTTCCTAAAAATTATCTTAGATCTATTATGTGTGTATGTATGTATGTATGTATGTATGTATGTGTTTATAGGGATGGGAATATTAAAAAAAATTCCTTTTATTTTATTTTATTATGCCATTCCTTTTGGAACATTTTGGCTATCTAAAAACTTTTATCTGTTAATATTAGCCTCACCTAGCTAAACCTTTTTTTTATGTAATGATAATATTAAGGAAAGACTCTTTGACATGCTTCAGATAAGAAGACAAAGGGGAGTTTTGAGCCTCCCAAGATGATTTAGCTAACTGTTCATGAAAGGATTCTCCCGGCTCTGAGTCTTTTGGTTATCTCTATGACAAGTAAATCTCCTCTTCTCCATGACCCTATCATGAACCTTCTAAATGTAGCTTAATCTGTAATTTTAGCTCACCTATTGAGCCAGTCTTTACTAGGTTTGTTTTCTTAGGGGGGGTAGATGAAATTATGATTCTATTTAACTAAGTTTGCTGGGCTTTTTGGCATAAAATGATGTACCAGGTAGCTGTATGTAAAATATATATATATTTCTCTGACCTAATTTTGTCTACAAAAATCCTTATTACAATCCTAATCTTAGTTCATGGTTATTTTTTCCTGAATCCTGAACCTGTACTTATGTGTAATAATGCCTAGTTTTTACCTCTATAACTTCTGCATTGTGATAGATTTATTTGTCAGCCATAACCTACCACACAAATTCAGAAGATATATTTCTCCCATAACAAATTATAATATGTATATATGCATATACATATTTATATATACACAAATATGTGTATATGTATACACATGTGTATATTTATCTTTATATATAAGATATAGATGTATAAAATATATCTTTCTATATAGATGTGTATATATGCATGTTGTTTTTTTCCCCAATAGACTATAAACTTCTTCAGAGTAAGAACTATTTTGGTTTTAGTCTCTGTATCTCAAGTGCTAAGAACAGGGCCTCATTCACAGAAGGAATTTCATAGTTCTTGGTTAGTAGCAGGTTTTTTTTTTTTTTTTTTTTCCTTTCAATATAATGAAAGCTCTTCAAGAAAAGATACTTTCATTTTGCTTTTGTTCCTGTCGCCCAGTGCACTGTCTTGCCCATAGTGGGTGCTTAAAAATTGCACGTTGAATTGAATTAAGGATTATTACTGTCCTAATACTGTGTTAATATATACTAAAGTTACAGGGATTGAGGACATAAAATCAACCATAGGCTGGCTATCTACTTGTTGAGGATATTATAAAGGGGAGTCCTTCCCGGTCAGGTGTGGTTTGGAATAGTTAATCTCTGCGGTTCCTTCCAAACTCTTAGATTCTCTGATTTCTTAATAATAGAAATATCAATGTTTCCCTGTAGTTTAAAGAGTTTGTGTGGCCTGAAGGGCCTGTGTGCTGTGTACACAGTATCAGAGATTTCGAGCTGGTAGAGATCTTTGAGGCCATCTCATATAAGTTACTCATTTTCCAGAAGCTAAATACAGAGTGATTAAGTGACTTCTCCCCGGTTACACATGTAGTTCAGTGGTAGACCTGGGATTAGAACCCAGGCACTTGACTTTGAAACCATTTTTTCTCTGTGCCATGTTGCCTGCCTTTTAGAGAAATTGTCTCAATTCTCTATTTTATTGCCCATAATCACAAAATCTGGGACCTCGTTCTCTTGACACTATTTAGGGTATCTGCCTTTGCAAGCATTTGGTTCTCAAATTTCAAAGAATGAATTGGTTTATTCATTGGCTAAATAAAACAAATAATATTCACATATTCCTGATGGGAAACAGCAGTACTTGCTTATAAGTAGCTAGTATCTAGGCCTCCTTGGAGGATTGGATAACCCCTCATCATCTACAACCATGCTCTGGTTAGGCATAGCTGTTCTAGTGATGCTTCTTGTGTGGCTTCTCAATATTTATTTCTTCCTAAGATCTGTGATGTCATTGCTCTCAGTATTTTTTTTTCTACAATTGGTCTGACTATCTGCATAAGTAAGACTCACTCTATTCTCTATTGTTCTCGTAAGAATGGTTGGGCTGTTGCTTCCTTGTCTCCATTTCTTATCCTGTTTCTTTGGCTAACTGACTATAATTTTTTGACCAGATTATTAATTCTCTAGCAGATGACATCAGAACAATGCTGCTGCTCCTAGCTGGTGATATCTTGTTAGACATCAGTCTCCCATTGCTTTGGGTTATGTTTCAGATTTCCCTTTATTTGGCAACAATACTATGACCATCTTCATCCAATTCCATGCTGAACTAAACCTGAGCTCCTGCTCTGTATTTCTTTCTAATTTTTCAGTTATCTTAATTTTCATAACATGTGGAACTGAGTCATCTTTTCATCTTAACATTCCCTGCATCTGCACATAATAAGCACTTAATAAATTCTTGTCTACTTAAATTGAATTGAAAATTAAGAGTCATCAGAGCAACTAGTAACAGGTCCTGAAATTCCTGCCTATAGGAACAAAACAAAAGATGACTTTCATAATGTGGGAAAGGGCAGCTGATCACATGATGGCTTTTACATCTATGCTCATATCCATGAATATTGGCATTAACTGTGAACCCAAGAATGAATGCAAAGTACATCTATATCTATCTATCTATCTATCTATCTATCTATCTATCTATCTATCTATCTATCTATCTATCTATCCATCTGTCTGTCTGTCTGTCTATACTTCACTTTATTCAGCAAATAAAATAGCTCGTATTTATTTCAGAATAAAATTTAAAAAAAATTTCTCACAGCAATCTTGTGAGGTAGGTGAAAGAGAGCTTATCACCATTTCCTAGGTAAGAAGACGAGTTCAAAAAGTTAAAAAGATTTATACACAGTAATATATCTAACAAGTTTTAGAACGAGAGTTTGAACTTGGCTCTTTGCACTCTTCTCTACCATGGCTACAAAAAAAAATCAACTATACTCTGAAAATTGAATTGCTCTAAGTGGTTGTGGCAGGTACTACTGATCTTTACCCTTGGGAACTTGTGCCATCCTCTGACCAGTTTTGGATATTGTTTTTACAAAATTGTCACAGGGAAGAATTAAATAACTCACTCCATTTGCCCCAAAGGAAGATGAGGAGGGTCAAAAGATAAATAAGGAGTTAGCAGAGGCACCCCAATGTATTACAATACTAAGTGGAAGGCACTGACAAGAGTAAGAGGCACACTTCCCAGCCAATGGAAAGAAGGAGGGGATTCACCAGAAACCAGTTAGGAATTATTGGGTATGTGGAGGCAGGGATTCCATTGCCCAATCCAAATCATAAGCATTCTCATTGCATGACTAGGGCCCACCAGGAGTAAAAGAGCAGAGGTTGTGGTATCCAAGTGCACAACAACAATATATTTTAAATGAAAAGATATACTTAGTTCAGAGATGTGCTTTTTCCATTTTATTTCTTTTATTTTTCATTTATAGAATAAGAACATTTCCATAACATATTATGATAAATAAGACAATTGTCCATGAAACTGCAAATCTATTATGTACAACTTACTATTCTTTTTGAACTGATAATAAAGTTATCTTGTGCATTTCCTTTTTTTTCCTTCCCTCCTCCTAGAAACGGCTAGACACAAATGTGTGTGTGTGTGTGTGTGTGTGTGTGTAAAATCATTCCATATATCTATTTATCAGTTCTTTCTCTAGATGCAAATAGCATCTTCCTTCATAGGTTCCTTGAAATTAATTTGCTTATTTATAATAGTCAAAGTGACTTATTTTCTCAAAGTTGTTCTTGAAATAATATTGCTGTTACTCTATTCATTTGGAGATGTGTTTTTGAGCTGTAAATCTTTCTTTTTTCCCCCCAATTTCATGTGAAAACATTATTTTACATTTTTTTTTTTAATGTTGAGTTCCAAATTGAGCCTTTCAAAGAAAGGCTTTAGGGTAAACTTTTACACATGGGCCGATTTGTAGAGAGCTGGTCCCCTAGAAAGAGTGAAGAGCACCATCTCCTGGAGAATGGCAGTATTTCAGACACCAGTAAGCTGAAATATAGGAAGTGTGGCTACAGAAAACAGTAGCAGGTTCCTTTAAGAAGGTAGAACCTGGAAGGATCTACTGGAGGCATAGAAAAGAGAGTGATGGGGAAGAAAGAGTGAAAGAGTGATCAGGTTGAAAGTGTCTAGGAAGAGAGCAATGTAGTTCAGGCAAAAGAACCTTGGAGGGGGACCACTGATATGAATAAGAAAGCTGCAGTCTCTGGTAGGGCTAAATACACAGCCATAACTGTGTTATTATAAGTCATAGAGATGTAGATATGAATCCTTTAATTTGTAAGGAAGGAAGGAAACAAGCATTTATTAAACTCCTGCTATATTCCAGGAACTGTGCTAAGAGCTTTCATTATTATTGTAATATATTTGATATTTTCAGTATTATTCAATATTTATTCAACATTATCTCATTTGATCCTCACAACCAACCCTAAGAGGTTGAAACTATTATTATCTTCATTTTACAGTTGAGGAAACTAAAGACAATAGAGGTTATATGATTTACCTAGAATCACACAGTTAGTGTCGGAGCCCAGATTTGAACTCAAGTCTTCCCAATCCCAAGCACAACACTCAATCCACTGTACCAACTAGCTGTTTAATTTGTTTTAAAAAAAAAAAGTTAACATTTTAAACTTCATGTATTCGAATACTTGTGAAAGGAGCCTTTAGCTAACTTTAGGGAGAATATGGGAATCTAATGTTCACAAGATCCACTCAAGTGGTGAAAAATAAGCCAGAGAAGTGTGAGATCCCAAAGTTTATGCAAGATCTCTATTTCTGGTTGTGGCTTTTGAGAGAAGAGCTGCACAAATAAGGAGAAGTATGGACCAAATAAGCATAGGTTATTTATTTGGGCTTCCCTTGTATGCTAATGCCTATGGTCTCTTTTCCACAGGATTGTAATATGGCCCGTGGGTAAACCAAAGGACCACAACAATATAATCCGAAGACCTGTAAGCTTTTGGTCCAAGGGAGATAATTGCAGATGTGAACAATGAGTTTACAACAATGACTTTTCTCACCAAGAAAGTATGCTATCTTCAATGTGGACAGGAGCCAGAGGGCAAGACATAGTTTTTAACTGGCATCTGGCAATGCTTCCAATGACACAAATCCTTTAAGGTGATGTCTTGCCTTCCAAAGACCACAATACAAAAGCTTTTTTTTATAGAAATATGTGATACGATTTAATAGATGCAGCACAAAGCTGTATTCTACCTCTTTTTGGATTCCTCAGTGCTTAGCACAGTAGCTGGCACATAGTAGTTGTTTAATAACAGTTTATTGATAGATTATCAAAAAAATGTAGGATTCTAAAGATGATTCAGGAAACATTCTATGATGATTTCAGTGCTGACCTTGGAGTAAGGAGACAAGGCTTTGAGTCCCAGAATTCCCACTTATTAGTTTTGCATAAGTCAAGTAATCTCTTGGAGGCCTCCATCTCATTTTCTGTAGAGCGAGAGGCAAAGTAGCATATAAGATAGAGCACTAAGTTTGCTCTCATGAAGAGCTGGGTTTTAATCCTGCTTCAGAGAGTTACTAGATGTATGATTCTGGGTAAGTTACTTAACTCCTTTGAGACTCATTTTTCTTCAATTATAAAATTAGGGGTTGTACATTGATGAGTTCTGAAGTTCCTACCAACTCTCCACCTATGATCCTACAAGTATACATGCTTGACCTAACTACTTCAGTGGTTATAGATTGTTAAACCAATACATAGACACTAACTGACCCATCTAACATTGACATAATTGATTCCAACATATTTGGATGGCTCTTTAGGTGTGCCTTTGGAGTCTGTCTTTGTCTTCTGAGTATAGATATAATTTCTGGGAAAATTCATAAGCCAAGTTAACAAGCATTTATTACATTTATACCATATGCCAGGCAGTATATTAAATGCTAAGAAAACAAATATGAACAGAAAGAAAAAAAAACAGTCCCTAAGCTTACATTTTAATGGGGGAACATCACCAACATTTAAAAGGAAGTTGAAAATTTCAGTAAATACTCTAATAGGAATATGGTAGAAAAATTTGGGAGAGTCAGAAGTTCATTCTAGAGAGGAATGAAGACATTAACTGACCTCAGCATCCTCTTTGAAATGGAAGTTGTGGGAGGAACCAGCCAATCAGAAGATGAGGTCACAAGGACAGAAGATATATCCAGTGAGAGAAGTCCAAAGGTAGAATGATATTCTATGGTGAGGACATTTCTGTGTCATATTACAGAAATTCAGGAGAGTCATGATTGCACCTGGGAGTGGAACGAAGCCTTAAGTTATTCATGGCCAAGTTCAGTGAACAAGGTAGGTGACCAAGCCAGGATTAAATCAAACTGAATTTATGAAGCTACAAGGAGAGCAGTATAGTGATTGACATCTTCCTAATAAATTGTCTGTTCCTGAGAGAAACTAACATAACTGCTTTAGGTCCTTTTGAACAGCATCCAAAATGCTCTAGACCAGGGTCACACAATCTGCTGCCTGTGGACTGTATGTGGCCAGCAGGCACACCAAAGGATTTCAGGCAGACCACGAAAAATGTAGAGGATATTTTTCTCTACATTTTTGGTGGCTGCTCGAAATCCTTTGGTGGGGCAAAAGAGGCTTGCAGGTTGTACAGGCTTGCTCTAAGCCTATAAGAAATTATTTTTTAATGTCTTTTGATTCTTACAGCTGGGTGGGTGTCTCAATAATTCCTAGTTTCTACTCAACTCACACATCTTGATGATGGCTACACTCTAGTCTCTTTCCCCACCACCTTCCACTCAGTATGTTTTCTTGAAAATATATATTATGCTGGTATATGCTTAGGATTTGGCTTGGATAGGTGGGGCAGGAAGTGTGGTTAGAGACTGTCAATGGAAGATGAAACTATTGTACTTAAGTGGATTACAAAATATGAAAAAGGATGTAAACTAGGAAAAGGGAAAGTCCAAAAGATGCCTAGCTAGGAAGAACAGTGATAAGGTGCTTGGCCTGGAGTCAGGAAGATCTGAGTTCAAATCCAGCGTCAGATACTTGCTAGCTGTGACCCTGGGGAAGTCACTTACTCTCTGTTTGCCCTGTTCCTTCATCTGTAAAATGGGGATAATAATAGCACCTACTTCCCAGGGTTGTTGTGAGGATCAAATGAAAAAATAATTGTACAGCTCTTAGTACAGTGCCTAGAGCATAGTATGAGTTTGCTGGCTAATATTATTGGAGGAACAAGGATAAGGGAACAGGTCATATGGTCTCAAACCTAGACTGAAAGGCTTACTGGTATAGGAAAGTGGTGATCTCCATGCAAGTTATTATAAAGCAGTGACTGCATCTATGCTTAACTTGAGTGCCTGGGCAAAGATGGAAATTGGGAAGGGAAGTCTTATGCAGACATTGCAAAAATAATAAATTTGTTCTATAATTATCTTCTATCATCACCAACAGCTATCAATGCATTTTCCCATTTCTCTTAATGGATCCATTATCTCATATGTGGACATACCATACACTGGTACAGACATCCTGTTTTCAGTGCCTTTTCATTCTGTGCAATTCTTGTCCACCTCTTTCTATAACTTCTCCATAGAGAATATATTTAACACTCTGGAGGCCTTGCTCTGATTCCTTTAACATTTTGTGGGTATAAATGGAACACTGTGACTGTTTTCTCATATTTATATAGTTATTATGAAATGGTCTGTGTGTGTATTTATGGTATCCTTGATGAAAATATGAGAAGCCTTCAGACAGATTTTTGCAACTGATTTCCCACAAAGGACAACTTTGTAGTTAAACAACTGCTTGAGAAATATAAAGAATATGCCCCCTCCCCATTCAATAAGTTCAAGTAGCCACCTATTATCTCCAGTTTAAATTGTAAAATCTTCTGTTTCGATTTTGAAGCCTGGCCCCTTCTTATCTCAGCAATCTTCTTACAACTTACTTCTCTCCATGCATTCTGCAATTCAGTGATGCTGGCCTCCTTGCTGTTTTTTGCACCTGACTTCTCCATCACCCTACTCTCGGCACTTTCACTGGCTGTCCCCCATTCACAGAATTCTCTCTTTCCTCATATCTATCTCCTGGCTTCTCTAGATTCCTTAAAATTTCATCTAAATTCCCATCTTCTATAAGAAGCCTTGTTAAATCCTCCTTAATCTTAGTGTTTCCATTAAAACTATCTCCAATTTATCTTTGTTCTCTCTCTTTCTCTTTCTCTCTCTCTCTCTTTCTCTCTCTCTGTCTCTCTCTCTCTCTCTCTCTCTCTCTCTGTCTCACACACACACACACAATAGGATTTCAAATATTTTATAGTGAGCAATTCACATGACTTGCAATTTGCTTTTCCTCCAAATCAATTCGGTTCAACTGAACATTTGTTTTGATGTGAAGGCATCAAATTGAACAATCTGTAAGAGATGAAATCTGTTATCATGTTTGGTCACAAGCCCAAATAAATTGGAAAAAGTATAAACCAAATAGAATTATGCTGGGACTACTGTTTTGTTCTGCTGTTGTTTTTAAAAGCCTCAGTCTGGTGGTAGTATCTGACTCATTTAATGACAAAAATAGATCATTCAGCATCCTCTCAAGTATTATCTGACAGGGGATTTTCTTCATCATCCCCAGTTGTCAAGGTCCTCTCACATTTTAAGAACTAGAGGACTGATGACTGATTATTTTTAGTTCCCTTTGTTTCAGTTCCTTCCTTAAATTTCTGGATACATATTTTACATTTACAGTAAGACATTGTTGAGTGTTTGAATAGTAGATACACAGAGAGTGAGGAGAGAGGGACAGATAAAGAGACAAAGACAGAGACATACAGAGTGACAAAGAGAGACAGAAAGACAGAGAAAGTAAGAGACAAAGAGAGAAAAGAAGAGGAAGCAGAAATGAGGAGATGTGATGGGAGAAAGAGTAACAAACTATTGTTTCAGTTCTTTTATAAGGTGTATAGTGTGGTATAGCGGTAAGAGCACTGGGCTTGCATTTGGAAGACATCGATTTGAGTCTTAGATATCGTACTGTGTCTCATGGACAAGTCACTTTAACTTTTCTCTTCTCATCTTCCCCATCAGGAAAATGAGGGGTTGGGGCAGCTTGATGGCACAGTGGATAGAACACCGGCCCTGGAGTCGGGAGAATTTGAGTTCAAATCCAGCCTCAGACACATAACACTTACTAACTGTGTGACCCTGGGCAAGTCCCTTAACCCCAATTGCCTCAGACAAAAAAAAAAAAAAAGAAAATGAGGGGGATCAAATAAATAGATGATCCTTAAGGTCCCTAACAGTTCTCAAAATCCCAGGACCTCAAGGCTGAAAGATATGGCAACGAGTCTGAACTCTGCATCAACATGAATCCACTCTACAATATCCCTAATCAACGAATCAGTCAATCAGTAAATATTCATAGTGTACCTGCTATGTGTTAGACATTGTGCTAGGGTCTAGAAATAGATACAAATAAGTAGGAAAGTGTTGATAGTATTTTATCCAATTTAACATATACTTTTTAAACACTTTACCCAATGCAACCAAGATTAGAAGGAAAACAAAAAGCTGGGAAACAATTTTATAGCAAGTGTTTCTGATAGAGACCTCATTTCTTAGATAAAATTATCCTTTCCACATGATGGGTTTTAGGGACATGGCGCCCCCACAATTTGGAAATTGGCATAAAAATTTTTGGCCCTCTCTTTGTACCAGAAAAGAAATCTGAATTATTATGGTATTAAAAGATAAAATATGTTGATAGTGTGCAATGTAATACATATATTTTATGCATTTTTGCAATTCTAAACTTTTTCTGTGGTGTCTGCTGGCCTTCACCTGTCATCTGTGGTTTTCAAAACACTTTCAAAAAATTTCATTTAATTTCTCATGCCATCCCATGATATATCAAAACCACAATGGGGAAAGCTGTGATGTGGAAGGGATAACTATATATAGAGAACTAAATCAAATTTATAAGAATACAAGTCATTCTGCAATTGCTAAATGGTCAAAGGTTATGAACAGGCAGTTTTCAGACAGAAATCAAAACTATCTACAGTCATATGAAAAAAAACGCTCTAAATTGCTATTGATTAGAGAAATGCAAGTGAAAACAACTCTAAAGTACCACCTCACAACTATCAGATTGCCTAATAGAAAAAGAAAATGAGAACTATTGAAGAGGATGTGGGTAAACTGGGACACTAATGCACTGTTGGTGGAGTTATAGACCAATTTATTACCACTACTGGGTCTGTATCCCAAAAAGATTTTCAAAAAGGGAAAATGACCCATTTATATAAAAATATTAATAGCAGCTCTTTTTGTGGTGGCAAAGGGGTTGTCCATCAATTGGGGAATGACTGAACAAGTTGTGACATGGTTGGTTGCTGATTGTTGTCTTTCTTTCTCAAAGAGGACCAAAATGACATCACTATGTTGAGGCCAAGCTATAATGTGTCCAAATGTGACTGATCAAACCAACAGAAGATTGGGCATAAATAGTCCACATGAACGTTTGGAGTGGAGATGTCTCTGAATTTGTGCATCTCATGTTTCTTTTGAGCTACTGCAATTCTGCATCACTCATAGAGTATAGCACCTTCTTTGAAATAGCTACACCATGCTGGACAGTCCTGTGCTAAGTGTCTCCCATGTCTCACAATCAATTCCAAAGTTCTTCAGAAAGATCTTGGGAGTGTTCTTGTATTGCTTCTTTTGACCTCCAAGTGAATACTTGTCTTGTGTGATTTCTCTATAAAAGAGTCTTTTAGGCAAACATATTTTTGGCATTCAAAAAATGTGGCCAGCCCATTGGAGTTGCACACTGTAGCAGAGTTTGAATGGTTGGCAGTTCAGCTTAAGGAAGGACCTCAGTGTCTGTTACTTTATCCTGCCAGGTGATCTTCAGAATCTTCCTAAAACAATTCAAATGGAAGCAATTCAGTTTCCTAGCATGGTGCTATTATACTGTCCAGATTTCACAGACATACAACAGTTATGCGGACCTTCAGTTTGTTATTCAGTCTAATACCACTTCTTTCCCACACTTTCCTTCAGAGCCTCCTAAACACTGAGCTGGCCCTGGCAATGCATTCAGCAACCTTGTCATCTATGTTAACATTCCTGGAAAGTATACTACAAAAGTAAATAAGCTTATCCATAGCATTCAAAATTTTTCTATTTGCTATAACTTGTACCCTTTTAGTTAATTCAAATAAATAATTTACCATCAGTGCAGTAGCATTGATTGATTTGATCTCCTTGCTGACCAAAAGAATCTCGAAAGTGTTTTCCATCACCACAATTCAGAAGCATTGATTCAGTGGCACTAAACTTTTCTTACAGTCAAACTCTCACAGTCATACATTGCTACTAGGAAAAACACAGATTTGATTATATGGATCTTTGTCCACAAGGTGATGCCTCTTATTTTTAGTATGCTGTCCAGATTTGTCATCACTTTCCTTCCAAAGAACAAGCATCTTATAATTTTGTGGTTAAAGTCAGAGTTTGCAGTGAATATAAAATCTGACACTGCTTCTATTTCTTCTCCTTATTTTTGTGAGGAAATATTGGGACCAGTTGCCAAGATTTAGTGTTTTTATTTTTTAATGCTAAACTTCAAGTCGGCTTTTACACGGTTCCCTTTCACTTTCATCAAAAATCTTCTTAATTCTTCTTCATTTTCTGCCATTGGAGTGCTATCATCTGCATTTCTGAGATTGCTGATAATTCTCCTGGCAACCTTAATTTTGGCTTTTGATTCATCAAGCCTGACATTTTGTATGATGTATTCTGAATACAAGTTAAATAAATGAGGTGACAATATACAGCCTTGTTGTACTCTTTTTCCAACCTGAAACCAATCAGTTGTTCTAGATTTGATTCTAACTGTTGCTTCTTGGCCCTTAAACACGTTCCTCAGGAGACAGGTGAAATGGTCTGGTACTCCCATCTTTTTGAGTATTTACCACATTTTGTTATGATCCACACAGTCAATGGCTTTATTGTAGTCAGTGAAGCAAATTTAGAAGGTTTTTTTTTTAATGGAACTCCCTTGCGTTCTCCATAATCCAGTGAATGTTGGCAATTTTGTATCTATTTCCTCTTCCTCTTCAAAAACAACCTGCTTTTCTGGTAATTCTTGGTTCAGATGTTGCTGTAGCCTAGTTTGCAGAATCCTTTTTTTTAAATAATCAATTTATTTTTAGTTTTCAACATTCACTTCCATGAGATCTTGAGTTTAAAAATTTTTCCCCCTCTCTCTCCTCCCCCAACCACGAGTCTACTTATACATTCATATTAAGCATATTTTCTCATTAGTCATGATGTAAAGAACAATTAGAACTAATGGGAGGAACCATGAGAATGAAGCAATAAAACAAACCAACAAAGGAATAGAAGAACAAATAGTATGCTTCCATCTTCATTCAGACTCCATAGTTCTTTCTCTGGAGGCGGATTACATTTTCCATCTTGAGTCTTTTGGAGTTGTCTTAGATTCTTGCATTGCTGAGAAGAGCAAAGTCTATCAGTCAGTCATTGCACAGTCATTGTAACTGTATACAATGTTCTCCTGGTTCTGCTCATTTTACTCAGCATAAGTCTTTCCAGGTTTTTCTAAAGTCGGCTTGTTCATCATTTCTTATAGAACAATAGTATTCCATTACATTTATATACCACAACTTGTTCAGCCATTCCCCAATTGATGGACATCCCCTCAAATTCCAGTTCTTTGCCGCCACACAAAGAGCTGCTATAAATATTTTTGTACACGTGGGTCTTTTTCCCATTTTTATAATCTCTTTAGGATATAGACCCGGAAGTGGTATTGCTGGGTCAAAGGGTATGCACATTCTTATAGCCCTTTGAGCATAGCTCCAAATTTCTTTCCAGAATGGTTGGATCAGTCCACAACTCCATCAACAATGCATTAATCTTCCAATTTCACCACATCTTCTCCAACATTTAGCATTGTCCTTTTTGTCATGTTAGCAAATCTGATAAGTGTGATGTGGTACCTCAGAGTCATTTTGATTTGCATTTCTCTAATCAATAGTGATTTAGAGCATTTTTTTATATGACTATAGATAGCTTAATTTCTTCCTCTGAAAACTGCCTATTCATATCCTTTGACCATTTATCAAATGGAGAATAGTTTGCAGAATCTTAAGGATCACCTTGATGGCACATGAAATGAGTGTAATTGTTTGGTAATTTGAACATTTTTGAACATTGAACTTCATTCAGTGCTTAAAGTCTATGATTCCATGCTTCTGGTTATCTGTTTACACCTTTCCCATTAAAGCTTACGTGGGCTGGTTTTCAGATAGCTCTCTTTATTCAGACAGGAGATATCAAATGCAGGTTTGCTTATTTTGGCAACATGCTAATATCTTTATTATACTATGCAAGTGACTTGGCTGGAGGTACTATGTCCTACTTATCCAAACAAATCTATCAAAACCTTTCTCTCTTTCAGAATTCTCTTCCTGGTTGATTGAGCACAAAATAACAACAGTTCAATCTTGCATGAAAGGCCTTGATTAGACATGTGCAATTAGAGCTGCACTGCACAGACATGGCCCAATCGATTAATCAGAACAATAACACTCAACAAAATCAGAGCTTTGCCAAAGAAGGCTGCCAGTTGGGACATAAAAATGATTCATTCAGGAGCAGAAGTGAAGAGGTGGCATTTGAGGTGGCATTAGAGGTCAAAGTAACCAAAAGTAGGAAGAAAAGGGAGGGGAGGGAAGAGAAATACCATGCTAAACACTAGGGATACAAAGAGAAGCATAAACAAAGGACTTAAAATCTAACAGGAGAAGACACAAAAGGGAGCTAAAAAGAAGTAGGGGTGAAAGCTAAGGTACTTGGCTCAGAGGTGTGGCTTTGAAGTGTAAAAGTTAAAGATAGAGTCAAGGAGGAAATGGAGGTTGACTAGCCTGGGTCCCTGCACAAAATGAGTACCTCTGAAGGATTCATCAATGGAAGAAGAGAGAAGGCTTGGCAAATGGATATTCCAGGTTTGAGATGGCCTGCAGAACTCTTGAATATTACAGGAAAAGCAGGCCTCAAGTGCTGAAGGAAGTTCCGAGATAAGACAGAAGAGGCATGGTTTTCAAGTCTCTCTCCCTACCATTAAGCCCTTCCAGAAGAGATTCTATTCTATTTTATTTTTAATTTATGGAACAAAACAAGCATTTCCATAACAAAATAAAAAAGTGATTATATATGAAAGTGCAAATCTACTATGCTATTGTAGCTATTGCTATTCCTTTCAATATACAACAAAATTATCCTGTAAATTGTTTTTCTTTTTTTCTTCCTTCCCCTTCACCCTAGAGGTGGCTACCTCAAGACATGAATAAGTATAACACACACACATATACACACACACATATATGTATATATATACATACATATACATATACACACACATACATGTATGTTTGTATGTGTACGGATATGTGTATATGTGTATGGATATGTATATATGTGTGTATATGTATTTGTATATGTATATATATATATATGCTCATTTTGCTCCATTATTTCATTCAAGTCATTCCATGTTTTTCTAAAATCATTGAGCTCATCATTTCTTGTATTTCATCACAATTATATACCACAACTTGTTTAGCCATTCCCTAATTGATGGGCATCCCTGTAATTTCCAGTTCTTTGCCACCACAAATAGAGGTGCTATAAACATTTCAGAACATAAAGGTTCTTTTCCTTTTTCCCTAATCATTTTTGGAAATAGATCAAGTAGTGGTATTGCTGGATCAAAGGGTATAGGTAGTTTCATAACTCTTTATGCATAATTCTAGATTGCTCTCCAAAATAGTTGGATCATTTTACAATTCCACCAACAATGAATTATTGTCTCAATTTTTCTACATCCTCTCCAACATTTGTCACTTTCTCTTTCTATCATTTTAACCAAGCTGGTAGTTACAAAATGATATTTCAGAGTTGTTTAAATCTGCATTTCTCTAATCAATAATGATTTAGAGCATTTTTATATGACTATAAATTGTTTTGGTTTCTTCGTTGGAAGACTTCCTGTTCATATCCTCTGACCATTCATCAATTGGGTAAGGACTCATATTCTTATATATTTGACAAAGTTCTAATTATTATTTGTGAATTTCCCTCCATCTCGTTTTTACTTACTATTCTCCTTTTCAGCCTCTCTTCTCACCCTATCCCTGTTACCTTATTTTTTCCCCTTTACCTCCTATTCCTTATTTTACCCACCCCTCTAAAATTCCCTCCTTTATCTTCTCCCCCCACCCTCCTAAAATTATTCCTTAAAAGATTTGTACTTTTCATCATCCTAGTGGCATGTGATAAGACAGAATCAGCTGGTGGAAGTTTTTGAATCTGGAGTAAAAGATAGACTAGACAGGACAAAGAAAAACATATACCAGTGTTTACAGGGAACCAAACAGAAAAGCAACACTATAAAGGGAATATCTTGAGGATTCCTGAAAAAGAATTTTCAGGTACTATGAGTTACCCTTTGCCACATGTGCTCCCTAGGATTGTGTCTACTTTACCCTAGATACATAATGTGCTAAAGGGAGATGCTGCAGACCAAATATACCAAATATATTATAATATAAATATAATGTATACATGTTATATATATACATATATAAATGTATTATATTATGTATAAATATATTATATACCAAATACACCAAATAAAATGCGACACTGCTTCTATTTCTTCTCCCTATTTTTGTCAGGAAATGTTGGGACCAGTTGCCTAGATTTAGTGTTTTTATTTTTTAATGTTAATTTTAAAGTTGACTTTTACACTGTCTTCTTTCACTCTCATCAAAAGTCTTTTTAATTCTTCATTTTCTGCCATTAGAGTACTATTGTCTGCATATCTGAGATCTGAGATCACTGTAATAACAACCCATTTTAAAATAAAATCTGATTATTAATTGATAATCAATGGAAGGAAGCACAACAATGGGGTCTGGTGAACTATAGCAGTAGAAATGTATCCCCAAATCCTCAAGGCTGCCTCTAGACTAAAGAAACAAGTAGCAGTTGCTTTCTAGGGACCCAACTTGTCTCTATGGAAGTCAGAACAAAGACCCCCAGAATCTATATGTGTTACATTTAGATGGCCTGTTCCTGATAAAGCCAGA
Source organism: Vombatus ursinus (assembly GCF_900497805.2). Classification (NCBI taxonomy): domain Eukaryota; kingdom Metazoa; phylum Chordata; class Mammalia; order Diprotodontia; family Vombatidae; genus Vombatus; species Vombatus ursinus. The sequence goes on along the minus strand of NW_020950062.1, from coordinate 2,168,469 downwards.
CTAAGTCTTTTTGTAATTATTTGCTTCCTTTTCTAGATATTCACTAGACAACTCTTTAATAATATTTATTAGATTTTTTCTAGGAATCAAAGTCAAATTCATTGTCTGAATAGTTTGCACATACCATTATTTTCTCCATATTTAAAACTGCAACATTTATGATTTTTCCAAATTCTTAGTTACCTCTCTAGCTTTCCATAAAATTTCAAAGATCAGGATAGTATCTCAGCTATCACATTAGTCAGCTTTTTTGGTACTCTGGAACGAAGCTTATCCGGGCCTAATGACCTAAATTCATCGGTGACTGTGAGGTGTTCTATCCTGAATATCTTGGACTTGGGTTCTGTCCTTTCCAGTTCCAACATAATTCTAATGGGCAGAAGCAAAACAAAACAAAACAAACAAACAAAAAAGAAGCATGCAGCATCATGTGTTCAAAGAGCAGCTCTGATTTTTAATACTCGTGTGACCTGGAGAAGGTCACTTGCCTTCTCTGAGTCTCAATCTCTTCATCAGTAAAATGAAAGAGATGGATCAGGTGGTCTCGAATGTTTCCTCCATTTCTAAATACTGTGTTTTACTATACAGATGAGGAAACTGAGGCTGAGAGAGTGACTAGGTTATGCCCTTGATGCTAGCTAGGAGACCAGCCAGAGCTCAAACAGAGTCTAAGAAGAAAGGATGGGATTTTGTTCGTTCACTGTCCATAAAAGAATTAAGGGATTGATTTGAGAAGGATTTTAGGTGGCTGGCATAAGCTATGAATGAAAAAGAAAGAAGAATACAAAAGCTCTTAGAATCCCACAGAATGGAAACACTATTTCTAACTATGCAACAGAGATCCACCATCGAACATGAATGTAACTTCTATAACATCAGATAATAAAAGCAGAGGGAAAATGTACTCCTCTCTAAAAATGACTTCCAGGTGGGATAAGAGCCATACAAGTTCCTACTGGTTGAGCTCTATTACAAAAACACTTTGACTGTGCCTCAACAGGTATGGGTGTGGCCTGCAGGCAGAGGGGGCCCCTTGGAATGAGAATCATCCTAACTAGAAGACCCCTTAGGGACGTATACTGACACCTCAATGGAAGAGCTACCCAAACAGGGAATAACTCTCCTAATGGATGGAGGCTGCCTCAGTGTTGGGCACTGAGCAGAGTTTCTCCTCCTACACATCTGTTCCATTGACACAAAGAAACCCCAGGACATCGTGGCCCCAGCTCCAAGCTGAGAATGGTGTAAGATTTTCTGTGAAGATCTGGAAGACAGATAGGGTCCCTCTGCAAGAAGCCAAAAGAAGAATCTGGCAGAGATCAGGGACTGAGTGACTTTCTGTGGGGAAAATGCATACCTATCTACTCTGCACCAAACAATATTGGCCAACTTCTTCTGGAAAAGCAGTATCAGGTTATACTGGACAAGTCATTAAAGTGTCAGAGAAGGAATGTTGAGTTTATGGATTTTGTTGATTTCAGTGGCCAAAAAGGAGTTTCATACTAACATATTCACCCTTCCTTTCCCCAATTGTTTTCTCTGTCTCTTTCTAAGAAAATCATGCCTTAAAAATTGATTCAAATTCAGTTATATCTTGCAAAGTCAACACATCACTTACCATTGCCTCTCCTACTCCCAGGATCTGGGGAGGAATGCGCTTGGCTAGAGCTGAATATGGGGAGGGCCCCCTTCCACACAGGCCTTGGGAGGTAGCCTAAGGCAAAGAAACCTTTTGGTTTCATTACTTGGCTTGGGGAACAAGTTCATGTCACAGTGCTGGGCTGGCCTTGGGTCCTGGGATCTTCCAGGAAAAGGCACCCCTCTCATTCTCCACCCCTAGCTTGTCATTTCAAGAGAGGTCCAGATCTCCTGAGAGTGAGGCAAAGGTTTTGAAACTGCTTGTTTTCTGAACACATTCAATTTGGTGAGGGGCCCAATTAAGCTCATGGTTTTCCAGAAAGTGCTTTGGCTCCAGGCAAAATTGTACAGGGTGACATCAAGCTGAGTTAAATCAGCAAATATTAGACTGTGTTGCCAAGATGGTAGAGTAAGCAGCAAATTGCTGTAAATCTCCCATACTCACCTCCAGACAATCATAAAATAGACCTCCAAAACAAATCCTGGAGCAGAACTAGCAAAAAAGTGGGGTGAAACAGTCTTTTAGCTCAAGAAACTTGGAGGATTGGCAAGAAAGGCCCATCTTACTCGGATGAAAGAGGAGCGCAGTCCAGGATGGAGAGCATCAAAGTAAGCCAGCAGCATCAAATCCCACCTCAGCAAACCAGTGGAAGATCCTGACCAGTGTTGTGGAGCAGGCAAATGCCAACACCAGGTCCCCCCACAAGCTTTAGCATAACCAGGGGAACCAGCAGATTCCAGTTCGGAAAACTACCACATGCTTCACTGTAGCCCTGGGCAAAAAGGCAGCCTCCAGAGGCCAGACCACCATGTGCATCGGTGTAGCCACAGGGAACTGCAGAAACACCCCACTGGGCCTTAGTACACACCAGACTCCACCACTAGGATCTCGACCCAGCACCACGTAAGCTTCCAGACCCCTACAGCTTCCAGCAGTGCCAGCCCCTCAGCACCGTACCACACATGAGGGTCCCCCATGGACCTCAGTGCAAAATCAGTTCAGCACCAGGTAAACAGCCAGGGTTTCCAGCCACTAGAACAATAAGTCTGAGACAGTGCCCCTTCCTTTATGGGAGCAGAGCTCAAATTTAAAAGAAAAAAATGCCAAAAAAAAATGAGCAAAACAACAACAACAACAACAAAAAGAAGAATCTGACCATAGAAAGTTATTATGGTGATAGGGAAGACCAAGACACAAACTCAAAAGAGGACAACAATGTCAAAACACCTATGGGCAAAACCCCAAAGAAAAATGGAAAGTGGTTGCAAGCCCAGAAAGAACTCATAGAAGAGCTCAAAAAGGAACTTAAAATAACATAAGGAAAGTAAAAAAAAAATTTGGAAAAGAAATGAGAATAATGCAAGAGAATTATGAAAAAAGAGTCAATAGCTTGGAAAACTGCTTAAAAAGCAAAATTGGTCAAACAGAAAAGGAGATATAAAAAGCCACTGAAGAAAAGAACTCCTTAAAAATTACAAGTGGCCAAATGGAAAAGTACAAAAGCTAATTGAGAAAAACAACATCTTAAAAGTTAGAATTGGACAAGTGGAAGCTGACAACTCTATGAGACATCAAAAATCAATCAAACAAATTTTTTTTAAAAAATGAAAAAAAATGGAAGAAAATGTAAAATACCTCATGGAAAAACAACCAACCTGGAAAATAAGTCTAGGAAAGACAATACCAGAATCTTTGGACTACCTGAAAATCATAATCAGAAGGAGGACCTGGACAGCATCTTTCAAGAAATTATCAAGGAAAACTGCCCTGATGTCCTGGAACCAGGGGGCAAAATAAGTGCTGAAAGAATCCACTGATCACTTCAAGAAAGAGATCCCAAAATAAAAACCACAAGGGACATTATAGCCAAATTTCAGAACTATCAAATCAAGGAAAAAGATACTACAAGTGGCCAGAAAGAAATGATTCAAATATCAAGGAATCACAATCAGAATCACACAGGACTTGGCAGCTGCAATATTAAGGAACTGGAAGTCATGGAACATGATATTCTGGAGGACAAAGGAGGTAGGACTACAACCAAGAAAAATTTACCAAGCAAAATTAAGCATAATACATCAGACAAAAATGGCCATTCAATGAAATAGGATTTCAAGCCTTTATAAGGAGAAGACTAAAACTAAACCAAAAATTTGACTTCTAATATCAATACCCAAGAGAAGCATAAACAGGTAAAAAGGGAAAAGAAAATATGAGGGATTCAATAGAGCTAAACTGTTTACATCCCTGCATGGGAAGATGATACTTACAACTCTCAAAAATTGTATCACTAACAACACAGCTAAAAGGAATATATGTAAATAGAGGGTATGGGTATAAGGTGAATTTGAGGGAATAATATAAAAATTTAAGGGATGAGAAAGAGGAGTACACTGGATGTGGAAGGAAAGAAGAGGTAGAATGGCATAAATTATGTCACATGAAGTCAAAAAAAGACTTATTGCAGTGAAGGGGAAAATGGAAGGGTGGGCAATGGGCATCACTTGAACCTTATTCTTATCAGTATTGACTCAAGGAGAAAATAGTATACACAATCAGTTGAATAGAGAGATCTATCTCACCCAACAGGGAAGTAGGAAGTAGGGGAGAAGACTAAGTTAATGGAGAGGGGGACTGACAAAAGGGAGGGCAGATCAGGGGAGTAGGTAGATAGAAGCAAAATTCTGGTGAGGAGGGAGAGGGTGAAATGGGAGAGAGGACAAACAGGAGAAAGAATAGGATGGAGGGAAATACACAGGTAATAATCATAACTGTGAATGTTAATGGGGTGAACTCTCCCATAAAACAGAAGTGGATAACAGAGTAGATCAAAAACCAGAATCCTGCAATGTGGTGCTTACAAAAAACACACTTGAAGCAGAGAGACACATACTGAGTAAAGAAAGTGGCTGAAGCAGAATCCATTATGATTCAGGTTAAGTTAAAAAAAAAAGTGGGGATAGCAATCCTGATCTTAGACAAAGTAAAAGCAAAAATAGACTTAATTTAAAAAAATAAGGATAGAAATTACATCTTGCTAAAAGGTATCATAGACAGTGAAGCAATCATATTAGAAGAGCAAGGAATAGTCTACCTGTCAGATCTATGGGGAGGGAAGAATTCATGACCAAACAAGAGACAGAGAGAATTACAAAATGAAGAATAGATAATTTTGATCAAATTAAATTTAAAAAGTTTTTGTAAAAACAAAACCAATGCAACCAAGATTAGAAGGAAACCAGAAATCTGGGGAAACAATCTTTATAGCAAGCATATCTGTAAAGGTAAAGGTTTCATTTCTCAAATATATGGAGAATTGAGTCAAACTTATGGGAATATAAGCCATTCCCTAATTGATAAATGATTAAAGGATATGTACAGGAATTTTTCAAATGAAGAAATTAAAGGTATCTATAGGCATATGAAGAAATGCTCCAAATCACTTTTGATTAGAGAAATACAAATTAAAATGACTCTGGAGCTTCACACCAATCAGATTGGCTAATACCACAAAAAAGGAAAATGATAGAGAGGTTGTGGGAAAATTGGGGCACTAATGCACTGCTGTGAAAAGTTGTGAAATGACAACCATTCTGAAGAGCAATTTAGAACTATGCCCAAAGGGCAACCTCACTGTACATACCCTTGATCCAGCAATACCACTACTAGCTCTGTATACTAAAGAGATCATAAAAAGGGGGAAAGGAGCTGTATGTACCAAAATATTTATAGCAACCTTATTCATGGTGGCAAAATATTGTAAATGGAGAGGATGCCTATCAACTGGGGAATGACTAAACAAGCTGTGGTATATGAATGTAATGAAATACTATTGTGCAATAAATGATAAGCAAACAGATTTCAGAAAAAACTGGAAAGACTTGTAGGAACTAGTGCAAAATGAAATGAGAAGAGCCAGGAAAACATTATACATCGTATCAGCAACATTATGTGATGAGAAACTATGACTGACTCAGCTCTTTTCAGCAAAATAACGATCCAAGACAAGTACAAAGTTCTCATGAAGGAAAATGCTATCCATATCCAGATAAAGAACTGATAGACTCTGAATGCAGGTTAAAGCATTTTTTTTACTTACTTTATTCTTTCTCATGTTTTTACCCCTTTTGATCTGTTTTTTCTTCCACAATTGTGATGAATATGGAAATATATTTTACATAATTGCACATGTATAAATAATATCAAACTGCCTACCATTTTCAGAAAAGGGGAGGAAAAAGTGGGAGGAAAGAACTGTCAACTCAAAATTTTGTAAAAATGAACTCTAAAAATTTTCTTGATAGCTAATTGGGGAAAAATAAAATACTATTTAGACTATATTAAGATAGGCTCACTGACCAGAATGACGGATGGGATAGTTCTGCTCTATATACTCACATGATACTCTAATGAACAAGATGGGGAAAGATGTGAATAAACATTAGAATATTGAAGGTTATGCTAATCAATCAGTCAGCAAACATTTATTAAGTTCATGCCAATAAAGGAGAGTGAAGGGAGTAAATATGTATATAGTACCTACTATGTGCCAGGTATTGTTTTAGATGCCAGGAACTGTCCTACTGGTAGCATAGTTAGATGTATAAAGTCACTACATCTGCAAAGATCTTTGCTTGGTTCTGTGCTGCTAAACATTTTTAATACATGAATAAATAAGAAGTATGGAATAGTGGATAAAATACCGGCCTGGAAGCCAGAAATACCTGACTTAATGTCACCCCAACACTGACACATACTGGCTGTGCTATTCTAGGCAAGTTGCTTAACCTCTCAGTACTCCAATCAACTCTAAAACTATACTTGCATTAGTAGTAGGAGTTTCCTCAGTTGGGCATTCCTTACACTGAGGAAATCTCATGTCCAGTCCTTATCCCTATCCCACTTAGATAAAGGCACGGACTGCTTATCAAATCTGCAGATGATTCAAAACTAGAACTGATAACTAACATGGCAGATGACAGAGGAATTATCCAAAAACGTCTCAAGTACAGTGGATAAAACACTGGATTTTGAATTGAGGGACCTAGGCTTAAATCCTTCATGCTTCTTACTGCCTGTATGAGCTTGGAAAAGTCATTTAATATCTCAAAGTTCTAGTTCCTCGTTTATAAAATAATGGAGTTAGACTAGATAATGCCTAAGATTTCTCCTAGGGTAGCTTTATGACTGAATGGATAGAATGTCCATCCTGGAGTGAGGAAGACTCATTTCCATGAGTTCTAATATGGCTTCAGACAATTACTAGCTCTGTGACCCTAAGAAAGTCACTTAACCCTGTTACCCTGTTTGCTTCACTTTATTCATATGTAAAATGAGCTGGAGAAGGAAATGACAAACCATTCCAGTATCTTTGCCAAGAAAAACTCAAATGGAGTCACAAAGAGTCAGACATGACTGAAATGAATGACCAATAACAACAACAACAGTATCAACAAGATTCCTCCTATGTCTGGATGTCTGATCTTATGAACAATGGGAGAAGCTTAATTTAGTGAAATCTAATAGAGATAAATTAAAAATTCATACTTGAGTTCAAAAATTAACTTTACAAGCACAAAATGTGAAAGGAGTGTCTTAGTGTATAGTAAGCTTAAAATATAGGATAATATAAATCAACAGCTGATGAAATGATAGTAATGGGAGAAATTCCAAAAAACAAGGTTCCTAGTTTCCTTCTCCACTTTGCATCCACTGATCTACCTAGTTTTAGTACCATAGAACAAGATGATTCTGTGCTTGTTCCCCTCCCTTTCTTGCCTCCCTTTGTGTATTGTCTCCCCCCCCACCATTAGATTGTAAACTCCCTGAGGGCAGAGATTGACTTTCTTTTTATTCCCTGTATCTCTAGAACTTTAGATGTTTAATAACTGTTTATTGGATCAGATTCCTCCAAATCAGGGAGTCTTAACCTGGGTTTGTAAATAATAAAAAATACACACATATATGCATTATTAAATTTATATATATATATATATCTGCTATATATAATATATGAATTACAAAATAAACCAGTCATAATAAAATGTAACTATCTTTCCAGCTATACTTCAATATGACTGGTTTCCTTTGTAATTTTATGTATTTTATACATTTAAAATTCATTATTCTGAGAAGAGATTCATATATTTCATAATACTTCCAAAAAGGATACACAGCATAGAAATGATAATGAAACATCCTCTAAAACTATCTCAGTCAGTTAACAAATATTTATTAGACTCTTACTATATGTCAAGAGGAAAAATGTCAAATGAAGATAAAGATGAAGTTTTTTTTTTAAATGAATGAAAATGAACTACCGTAAGCTAATCCACAGTCATAAGAACAAGATGATAAAAGGCCAGAGTAGGGACCCAAATTCAGGTCTTCTCTGACTCCTAGTCCAGAGTTCCTCCCATTATATAGAGTGACTTCCCTTAATTACTTTCTGATGGAAGGAAATTAAAGGTTTCCAATATGCAATCTCTCTCTTCTCCATTCCATTCTCTAAATAATTTCCAGATTAAATTTCTAAAACAAATATGATCATGTTCTGTACATGCTCAAGAAATTTCAGTGGTTCTCTATTGTCTCTCAGAGAAGAGTTTTCAACTTTTTTATGTGTTGTAGACCCCTATCACAGTTTGGTAAAGAATGGAGACCCTTGAGAAGGTGGGGTGATAGAAGGGAAAGCAGACTGGAAGAAGGGGTAATCAGAATGCACGTCATCATGGGGTGGAGGGAGGGGAAGGATACGGAGAAAATTTGGAACTCAAAATCTTGAGGAAGTGAATGTTGAAAACTAAACATAAATAAATTAATTTTAAAAAAAGAATGGAGATCCCTTCTGAATTAAAAAAATACTTGAAGTAAATGCTAAATTTTAGTTAGAGGCTTGTGAAAATAAAGATATATCTATAATCTATATCTACGTTTATATGTTTATCCCTATATCTATATCTATATAGATATGGAGAGTGATATATAGGTATGTACATATATACATATGTACTAGCTACTAGAATGACAGAAACAGAAATTCACAACCTGACTCATTCCATCAGATGCAATTTTCTTTGTCATTCCCAGAACTCTTGCTTTTCAGGGACCTTTGTTCCTAATGCAAAGACAAAGAAGTCACTTGTCTTTGGGCCTCTGGTCAGGAGGAAAAGAACAGGACTCCCCTCCAGAAAAGAATACAATTCCATCCTTCTCTCCTGCCTTGATCATTGGGACCTCAGTGGCTTTACCAGAAAGCGTGGCCTCTCACTGGGCCTCCCCGGAGTCTGAGTGTTTGTCGTTGTTCTAGGAATATGCTGGCATCCCTCCCGCTGTCTGCCAGGCGTCCCCCACACTTGGGCTCAGCTCTGTTTACATTGGACAGATGGGGGTCTGATAGTTATTGGAGACATGCTCCCTGCCAAGGCCTGAGAACACAGGAAGGAAGACACTGAGGACAGCAAGCTGAGCGGGAGTGCGAAGGATGGGGGGGTGGGGAGGGGTTGCTATGTATGTGTATGGGGGGGTGAACTTGGCAAAATTCAGGCTGGATTTTCAAATTTAGCCTCAAGGTTCATGTTAAGCCTTGGAGAAGAATCAAAACAGAGAAATCAAATGTAGAAACACAGTGCCTGTAATTAGTTTGCTAAAAAGCTAGGGAGGCAAAATGTTCCATTGGAACTCTGAGTTTGGAACCGGAGGACCTAGATTCAGATCTTGCCTGTGTTGCTTACTGTTTGTATGATCATGGGCAAGTCACTGAACTTCTCTGGGCCTCAGTTCCCTCATTTATCAAATAACAACAACAACAATAATTTGGTCAGTTTTTCAGTTGTATTCAGCTCTTTCTTTCTTTCTTTCTTTCTTTCTTTCTTTCTTTCTTTCTTTCT
>NW_020950062.1:2149430-2158931 GCF_900497805.2 Vombatus ursinus | reverse complement strand
TCTTTCTTTCTTTCTTTCTTTCTTTCTTTCTTTCTTTCTTTCTTTCTTTTTTTTAGGCAATTGGGGTTAAGGGACTTGCCCAGGGTCACACAGCTAGTAAGTGTCAAGTGTTTGGTCTGAGTCCAGTTTTGAACTCCTGACTTCAGGGCCGGTGCTCTATCCACTGCGCCACCTAGCTGCCCCCTGTATTCAGCTCTTTGTGACCCCATTTGGCATTTTCTTGGCAGTGACACTGGAGTGCTTTGTCATTGCCTTTTCCTGCTCATTTTATAAATGAGGAAACTGAGGCAAACAGGGTTAAGTGACTTGTCCAGGGTAACACAACTAGTAAGTGTCTGAGGCCAGAAGTCTTCCAGAATCCAGGCCTGATACTCTATCCTCCGTGTCACTTACCTGCCCAGTAATAACAATAATAATGTAATAATAACAACAATAACAATGATGATGATAAAGATAATAATGATGACAATGTTAATAATGATAATGATAACAGTGATGATGATGATGACGATAATGATGACGATGATACTACTGCTACCAAAACAAAGAATGACTAGCATCTTATAATGCCTACTATGTGCTACACTAACTGCCCTTCAGCCTCACTTAGGTAATAAGAGCATATCCACAGATGTAACGGATAGAGGGTCACCCTTCAAGTTAGGAAGAACTGGGTCACCTTCCTGCCTCTTACACATACCACTGGGAAGTCACTTAATCTGCCTGCGCCCCAGACAAAGTTCTGACTATGAGTTGATAAACTTCACCAGTGAAAGGAATTTCTCTGGATGGACCTCTTTGCACCACTGAAATCATGGGTCTGAACTGCTCAAAAGGCAAGAGGGCAGACATTAGAATTAAGAGGAGTTGAGAAAGGCTTCCTGTAGAAGATGAGGTTTTACTTGTGACTTGAAGGAAGTCAGGGAAGCTGGGAGACAGCGACAAGAAGGGAGAACATTCCAAGCATGGGGACAGGCAGAGAAAATGCCCAGAGCTGAGCGATGGCATGTTTTGTTGTAGTTCTCCTTCTCTAACATTTTCACCTATTTGTACTTTCTGTTCAAAATTCTCTTGTCAAAATTTTGCATATGCTTATACACCTATTTCCATGTGATCTACCTACTTTGGGGTCCTCATTTATCTATATTCAGCACAGCCAGGTCAAAATTCTGAGAGGAACATTGTGCAAAGGGATGGTGCTGCCAGAATGGGTGCTGTTATTTCTGCTTAGGATCTTGGTCCCACCCTCTCAGTCACGGGCTCAATACCATGTGACTCTGCATCCCTTCTTCACAGTCACTTATTTTTCCAGAAATTATAGGAAGGATACTCACGAAATGGGGGTCATTCAATGGAAAGCAATTAAAGCATCAAAGGGACTAGAAACCATGTTACAAAAGGGCAGTTTGAAGAGATTGTGAATGATTAGCCTGAAGGAGAGAAGATGTAGGGGATGGAGGATGGGGCATGAGAGCTATTCTTGAGTATTTGAAAGGCTGTCCTGTGGATGAAGGCTTGGATCCAAAGGCTGGACTCAGGAACAACGAGTAGAAACTGCAGAAGGATGAATTGAAGCTTCCTGTGAGAAGACTTCATAACCGAAGAAGACAACAAAGTCAAAGCTTCTACATCCAAAGCTCCAAGAAAAATGTGAATTGGTCTCAGGCCATGGAAGAGCCCAAAAAGGATTTTGAAAATCAAATAAAACAGGTAGAGGAGAAGGCAGAGCCAAGATGGTGGAGCAAAAGCAGTGACTTGCTTAAGCTCTCCTCCAACCCCTCCAAATACCTGTAAATAATGGCTCTAAACAAATGTTAGAGCAGTAGAACCCACAAAAAGACAGAGGGAAACAAATTTCCAGTCCAAGACAATCTGGATAGTTGATTGGAAAGGTCTATTGTACCAGGCTAGGACATGAGCACAGTTCACGTGGGCCACGTGGGGAAAGACCAGGCCTCAGAGAACCTGGAGCAGGCCTTAGGGGACTGAATCAAAGGGATCTGTGGCAGTTTCCAGACTTCTCAACCCACAAACACCAAAGACAACTTAGAAGGTCAGTAGGAAAGGTGTGTCTGACTGTGGTGAGAAAGATGGGGTACCTTGCAAGGTCACAGATTCCCCTTCATCATATGTCTTCAAGCAAAGGCTGAATGACTAGTTGTCAGGGATATTATAAAGGAAATTCTCAGTCAAATATGGGCTGAAATAAATCACTTTATATTCTTCCAAGTGTAAACTTTTTTTATGACTTATTTTTCACATTGCAGCTCCTCAAATGCTTGAAGACACCTTTAGAAAACACTAAGTCTCCTTTTCTTGAAAAAGTATATATATATATATATATATGTATATATGTATGTATGTATGTATATTACTTTGATAATATTTATGACATAGTTTCCAGTCCTGTTTACCCTTCTCTGTATCCCCTTGGAAACTCAGAACATTGGTTGATCATTGTTTAAAATTGTGGTCCAGTGTACTGACAAGAACATTTTCTTTGCAACACCCTGACTCGGTTCCCATTGATAATGCCCAAGATAATCATATACCCACCTGTTCTCCCTACTCTGTCAAAAAGAGTTGCCCTCACTTCCCCACCACATCCCAAGAACCTGGTTGGATTGATTATGACAATTTATGAGACCTTTATCTTATATTTCTTTTTTTAAAATTTATTTGATATTTTATTTTTCCCCAGATACATGTAAAAACAATTTTTAACATATGTTTTTAAAACTCTGAATTCCAAATTCTCTCCCTTCCTTCCTCCCCACCCTCTCTTATTGAGAAGGCAAGCCTCTCTTTCCACTTGGTCAACTCTGTTTTTTAAGACATTCTTCTCCTCATTGGATTTTTGTACCATTTTTACCATTTGTCCTAGTCTGTTTTTTAAGATGTTATTTTTTTCAGCAGTTTTTTGTCTCCTTTACCAAGGTGTTGACTCATTTTTCATTATTTTCTTTCATCACTCTCATTTCTCTTCCCAATGTTTCCTTATATTAAACATTTATTTATTTATTTTTAGTTTGCAACATTCACTTCCACAGGATTTTGAGTTCCAAATTTTCTTCCCATCTCACCCCTCTCCCCACCCCAAGATGGCATGCTTTTTGAATACCCCTTCCCCTAATCTTCCCTCCCTTCTATCACCCCCCTCTTCTCGTATCCCTTTTCCTTTCTATTTTCTTGAGGGCTGGATAGATTTCTATACCCCATTGCTTGCTGCACCAGGACTGGGTAGGATTGAGCTCCTACCTCACCACAGTCAGACACACCTTTCCTACTGACCTTCTAAGTTGTCTTTGGTGTTTGTGGGTTGAGAAGTCTGGAAACTGCCACAGATCCCTTTGATTCAGTCCCCTAAGGCCTGCTCCAGGTTCTCTGAGGCCTGGTCTTTCCCCACGTGGCCCACGTGAACTGTGCTCATGTCCTAGCCTGGTACAATAGACCTTTCCAATCAACTATCCAGATTGTCTTGGACTGGAAATTTGTTTCCCTCTGTCTTTTTGTGGGTTCTACTGCTCTAACATTTGTTTAGAGCCATTATTTACAGGTATTTGGAGGGGTTGGAGGAGAGCTTAAGCAAGTCACTGCCTTTGCTCCACTATCTTGGCTCTGCCTTCTCCTCTACCTGTTTTATTTGATTTTCAAAATCCTTTTTGGGCTCTTCCATGGCCTGAGACCAATTCACATTTTTCTTGGAGCTTTGGATGTAGAAGCTTTGACTTTGTTGTCTTCTTTTGAGTGTGTGTTTTTATCTTCCTTGTCATCACAGTAACTTTCTGTGATCAGATTTTTTTTCTTTCTTTTTTTTAAATTAATTTATTTTGATTTATCAATGATCTCTTCCATAAGCTTTTGAGCTTAAATTTTTCTCCCCCTCCCTCCCCACCTCTCTCCACAAGACAGCATACAATCTGATATAAGCTATACATATTTCCTATTAAGCATATTTTCACATTACTGATGTTGTAAGTAAGAATTAGAACCAATAGGAGAAATCACCAGAAAGAGGAAACAAAACAAAACAGAAGAAAAAATAGCAAATGGTATGCTTTTATCTGCATTCAAATTCCATAGTTCTTTCTTTAGATGTGGATAGCATTTTCCATCATGAGGCCTTTGGAGATGTCTTAGATCCTTGCATTGCTGAGAAGAGCTAAGTCTATCAATATTAGTCATCTCACAATGTGGCTGTTAATGTGTACAACATTCTCTTGGTTCTGCTCACTTCACTCAATATCAGATATGGTCAGAATTTTTTTTCTGTTGTTTGCTCATTTTCCCAGTCTATTTCTTGACTTTTAACTCTTTGTTAAAGTAGGGCTCTGCTTCCAGGGTAGAAGGTGCACTGTCCCAAGCTTCAGAGGTTTTGTGTAGCTGTTGTCAGAGATATTTTTAGGGACCTGTAAGTTTTTAGTTCTTTCAAGGTAATATGATCTAAGGAGAGGTGTGTTTACTACTCTTCTGGCCTGTGCTCTGGTCTGTGAGTGACCACAAGCACCCTTTCCTGTCCTGGATCTGTGACAAAAGTACCTGCTCCACTATAGTAGCAAGCTCTGGTGTACTAGTGCTCCTCCTCTCCCTGGGATGCTACCCAGGACCGTGATCCAGATTTGCGTTTGGGCAAAGCAACAGAAGATTCTACCTCAGTGCCAGCAAAATGACCCCTGTAATCTCCATCTGACCAGTTGTTCAATCCCCTTACTATCTGTGGGCTGAGAGCTCCTGAAGTAGCTGCTAATAATGATGATTCTATGGCTCCCAAGACCTGCTCCTGGTTTGCTGGGGCCAGGTCTGCACTGAACTGCACTCCACTCTCACCCAGATGCTACATACCTTCCCTGCCAACCTTCTAAGTTGTCTTTGACTAGAAAATTATTTCACCTCATCCAGGAATTATTTTATGGTATTACCTAAAGGTATTCAGAAAAGTTTTTGGGAGAGCTCAGGTGAATCACTGCCTTTTCTCTGACATCTTGGCTCTGCCTCTCCCTTGTCTTGTAATTCTAAATGCACCTGCCTTACCCCCATCCTTAGTATTTGGTAAATTCCTAGGTGCATAGTAGTATTTGATAGTTAATTGTACCAATCTATCTCATCTCTTAAATGACATTCTCATAGTTATTAATATTATCATATTAGCATTATAGCTATTATTTCAATAGCACTTTAAGGTTTGCAAAGTGCTTTACAAATATTTTCTCATTTTATCGTCACAATAACCCTGAGAAGTAGATGCTATTATTATCTTTGTTTTACATATCAGGAAGCTAAGGCAGAGGTTGGTTAAATGACTTGCCCAGGGTTACATAGCTAGTAAGTATCTGAAAGTCAATTTGAAAACAGGTTTCCCTAACTCCAGGCTCTGTACTCCATCTACTGTGCAATCTAGCTATGTCATGCAATAATAGAAGTGAACTTAAAGATTTGAAGAATTTAAATGTTTCCTCAATTCAATATAATATAATGCATCACTTATTTATTTAACTTTATTCTGTGTGTGACATTGCACTAAATGCTATAAAGGTTGCAGAGGTTGTCCTTTCTTCTGAGATCTATCTAAGGCCCCCTATAGAACACATCCACATAGGTATCCCACCATCACCATCTAGAAGGGGTGGTAAGAAAAGTGCATCAAAAATCACAAAGAAGATAGGCCATGACAAATATCACAGGAAAAGAAAAACAAAACAAACTGTTATAACTATCCAAATGAGAGAGCTTATATATGCTGGGTGGATGGAGATGAGAAGGCTTCATGAGGAGGCAGGATGCAAATGACCCTCCCTTTAAGGGTAGGAAAGGAGAACAAGTACCAGACAATCATCATGAACAAATGCGTCCAGATGGGAAAGTGCAGACTATTTAGGGGCAAGAGTCAATGATTCAGGTTAGACTGTGAATTCCTTGAGGGCAGGAACTGTGTTTTTGCCATTCTTTGTATCCTCAGGGCTTAGCACAGTGCCTAGCATATAGTAAAGGCCTAATAAATGCATCTTAACTGACTCAACTTTAAAATGGGAGTGATAAAAAGATATGTACTACCTACTTCAAAGAGTTGTTGTGAGAAAAATGAATTATAAGCATGAAGTGTTATAGAAATGCTATAAATAACACCATATCCAACCAAGTCTAAGGAGAAAGATTGTGTCATATTGACCATCACCACAAAGGTCAAGGGGATCCATAAGGAAAATAAATATAGAGGGTTTTAGGTGAAGTTTAATATTATTAACTCATTTATGTAGAAATTTGCAATGTAAGGTTTACAAGGCATTTACCTCATAACAACCTTGAGACATTGGTAGGGCAAATATAACATTTCCATTTTATAGTTAAAGAAAGTGAGGCTCAAAGAGGTTACATGAGAAGTAAATCTCAGAACAAGGCTCTAACCCCAGATCTCCTGATTAAAATTCCAGTTACAGCATGCTTTATGGAGAAAGAGCCTTGACCAAGAAGGATTATTTTGCCTACTCTGAGAAGTTTTCTGAAGTTTTTAAAAGCTGCCACTAATCTGGGATTAATGTGACTATATAAGTGGAGTGACAGACAGCATGGTGTAACAGCTGTAGAGTGTACCTCAAAGACAGGAAGACCAGGGATCAATCCCTGTGATCCTAGGCAAAACACTTAACCTCTCAGTTCCTTTGGCCATTTGTGTAATGCACAAATAGAAATTGGGGCTACTGAACAACCATCAGGGTCCCGATGAGCCATATAATGACTTAAAAAATCAAATATTAACATCTACATTATATTGTATTTTTATCTATTTTGTTAAATATTTTCCAATTTTGTTTTAATCTGGTTCAACCACACTCAAGAGTATCACAGGCCCATTGGCCACACTGAGCCAAGGTTTGACACTTCCATTTTAAGCAACTCTCTAAGACTATAATTTTCAGAGAAGGCACCAATTCAGATTAGTGAAAGGACTTTTTCACTTGGCAGTTCCTCATACCAGTGAAATCAGAGATCTATTCTCCATCTTTTATGCAAACAGAATGTCTAGGGACAAAGAGTTAGGCAGAATGTCCTACCTCAGGAATGAAAGCACTTACATAGGGAATAAACTGTTTATCACCTGAAACATTGAAGTCACTAAAATAATTGGGTTCTCTAATATAAGAGAGGCATCCTGAGTTTAATTCCTGACCATGGGCAAGTCGGTTAAGCTCTCAGTGTTTCAGGCAAGTTTCTTTTCTTTTTTTCCCCTTTATTTTATTCTAAACTTAAGAAATAAAATAAGCATTTCCATAACATAGTAGAACAGAAAAAAAAGATGATTGTACATGAAACTGCAAATCTGTGATATACAACTTGCCATTCTTTCTAAATATATAATAAAGTTATCATGTAACTTTCTTTTTATTTTCCTTTTTTTCCCTCCCCTTCCCTAGAGATAGCTACCATTAGGCAAAAGTGTGTGTGTACACACACACACACACACACACACACACACACACACACACACACGTAAAACCATTCTATACATCTTTCCAAGAACCTAAGTCACAGAGGAGTTGTCAGGGCATGTGAAAAAATCTTTCATTTCTCAGAGTTCTGTATTCTAAAGAAAGCACAGAAACAGATAATTCTGAGACAGAATCCAGATAGAGTAGATTCAGACACAGACTATTCTTTTCAGAGGCTACGCTGAATTAGAACTGAAATTATTATTAGCTTGTATTCTATATAGCACTTTTGGGTTTCCCAAACAGTTTATCTGTTATCTCATTTGATCACAATAACCCTGGGAGGTAGGTACCATTATTATCTCCACTTTACAGAAACTGAGGCTGAGAGAAGTTAAGTGACTTACCCAGGGTCAAGAGCTAGTAAGTTGCCAGAGGATGGATTAGAACTCAGGTCTTCCTAACACCAAGTCCAGTACTTTATCCACTGTGCCATCTAATTGCTATCATTAGTTAATACTAATAACTAACAATGTTATTACTAAAGAGCTTTAACATTTGTGAAACACCTTAAATGTATTATTTCACTTAAGCTTCACAACAGCCCTGAGAGGTAAGTGCCACAGTTGTTATTACCCACACTTTCACCCTCAGGAAACCGAGGCTTAGACAATGATGTGACTTGGCCATGATTTTGCAACTAGAAGGATCAAAAGTAAGCTTTGAGCCATGGTCCTTCTGACAAATTAGACTGTGAGCTCCTTGAGAGCAAGGATCTTGTTTATGCTTCTTTTTGAATCTCCAGCACTGGGCACAGTGTCTGGCACATGGTAAGAGAGAAGAAAAAACAAACTTTTACATAGTGTTTTATAGTTTGCAAAGCACTTTACATATTTTAACTCATTTGATTCTCACAACAACCAGGCAAGTAGGTGCTAATATCATCCCTATTTTGCAGATGAGGAAACTGAGTCAGAGAGTTTGACTGACTTTCTCAGGGTCTCGTAGCTAGTAATATCTGAGGTAAGATTCCAAATCAGGTCTCTCTGGACTTTTAAGTCCCCTACTCTATTCACTGTACCACCTGGAATGCTTGTTGTTATTGGAGATGATAATGATGATGAAATGAAATGCAGCAAATTGTCTACTCTACTATATGTTCTTTACCCTAAAATTGTGTTCCCTTTTGTCCCATTCCCTCCATGACACAAATTTCTTCATGGAAAGGGAAACTTGATTTAATAGATTAATTTGTTTTTCCGTGTTTATTCCCAGTGTTGAGCAATAGCATCTGTTTAGGGTACCTAGATTGCTGTTTGGGTCTCATTTCACAGAGCAATGCAGCTTAAGGCCGGGAGGGGGGAGTGGGGGCTATCCAAAAGGAACAAATGACCCCTTACCAACAAAGTCCTGTTTTTCTGAAAACATCTTAAGTTATAAAGCATAGCAATGCTAAAAAGGCTGCAGAGTAATTACCTGAAAACCATGCCAAACTATTATACAATGCGATTTCCCCCAGGGTTACTGGAAGTCATTAGCTGTGGTCCATGTTAGCTGGTGGAAGTGATTGTCTGCTGTTTTTCTTACCATAATAATAATAATATGAATTAAAATAAGAGTAATAATGAGAACTTGAATAAATATTGGTTGGTGCAAATCGCCAAAGTCATGGTCATGGGGTAGCTGGAGGAGGATTGGCAAAGAAGAGAAAGCAAGGTTTTGTAGGGGATGCTTGATACCAGGAAATCTGACCTTGGAGATAAGGAGGAAGGGCACTGAGTATGCAGAATCAAATTAGGGAAAACTAGAGAGTATGACCCAGGGAAAGCCAGACAGGAGGGGACAGTTAAAGGAGAAATCACAGGACCAAATGAGAGTGTCTATTAATGAAGAGAGCAGGAAAACAGAAACTAGAGCTGAGAACATCAGTACTCATTATCTAATTTACCTAAGACTCTAAAGTTTGCGTGGTATTTTATATACAATTTCTCATTTGGGCTTCATAGCAACCTTGGGAAGATTGTGTGCTCTGTGTGTGTGTGTGTGTGTGTGTGTGTGTGTGTGTGTGTGTGTGTGT
>NW_020950062.1:2107233-2149420 GCF_900497805.2 Vombatus ursinus | reverse complement strand
TGTGTGTGTGTGTGTGTGTGTGTGTGTGTGTGTGTGTGTGTGTGTGTGTGTGTTTGGTCTGGACTTGTGATTTCCTTGGTATGGGGAATTCCCAGTGAGGGAACTCTCACTACTAATACAAATCTGCACCTGTTCTACACCTTACGGTCTTAGAGAGTTGCCTGAATAAACTGAGAGGTCATGCCATGCCCAGTGTCACACAGATAGAATCCATCCAAGGCAAGGATTTAACCCATATATTCCTGATTCCAACCTCAGATCTCTATATCTGCTTTGCCATACTGACTCTTTACTACAAGTATTATTGTCTCCTTTTTGCAGATGATGACACTGAGGCTCAGAGTTGCTACGTGATGTGCCCATTGTCATAGCTAAGTAGAAGGGAATAGATTTGAAATGAGACCTCCCTGGCACTAAGTTCAGCAAACAAACCACCATTCTGTTACCTCTAGAGCAGCTAGGTGACACAGTGGATAGAACAGTTGGTCTTGCAGTCAGGAAGACTCATCTTCAAGAGTTCAAATCCAGCCTTAGACACTTACTAGCTGTGTAATCCTGGGAAAGTTACTTAACTCTTTTTGCCTCAGTTTCCTCATTTGTAAAATGAATTGGAGAAGGAAATGACAAATCACTCCAGTATCTTTGCCAGGAAAACATCAAAATGGAGTCACAAAGAGTCGGACAGGACTAAAACGACTGAACAACAATGTTACCTCTCTGTTGAACAAGCAAATATAGAAGAGGTAATCCAATGGACTTTCAGATGTTGGCTCTGCTAATGCCAGTGATCAGTAACCACCACTAGAATTTGTCTGTGGGATATTCTTAGGAAAAAGAAAACATTGTGTCTGCCTGTCAGCACTACCAAAATCCCCTTCATTGTGAGCAATGTGGCCCAGGTAATTCATTTTAGTAGTATGGGAGGCAGTGTGATAAAGTGAGAAAAATCCTACATTTCAGGCAGTTCTCAGTTCTAGTTCTCAGCTCTAAGTTTGAATCCTGTCTACGTCACTTACTAACTACAAAAAGATGAACAAGTCAGTCACTTAATCTCCTTGGGTCCTCAGTTTCCTCATCTGTAAATTGAGTGTTGAACCAGATGACTTCAAAATTTCTTTCAAGCTCTGAATGTGTGTGACAGAGACCTTACTTATATAATAAGATATTAAAATAATACTTACATTGATATAGCATTTTATGTTTACATGATATGTACACACAGAAATGAACTCGGAAGGGGAAGCAAAAATCAATATTATCCCAGAAAGAGTTGGCTAAGAACAAGGAATGTCATCATGTATATCCTTGTATTTGATACCATTAATCTCCTCTCTAGGAAAGAAGGATTAAATTCAGGGTCAGTGAATCAGTGACACATAATCTCATCCTCAGATCCCATTTTCAAAGTAGTCTATCTCCATTTTCCAAAATAGCACAAAATTTCAGACACTTACTAGCTGAATGACACTGGGGAAGTCACTTTCTCTCACTGTCTTGTTTTCCTCATCAGTAAAATGGGGATAAAAATAGCACCTATCTCTCAGAGTTGTGGTGAGGATGAAATCAGAAAATATTTGTAAACTGCTTTACAAGTCTTAAAACACTGAAAATACTATATAAATGCTATTGTTGCTGGTTCAGTCATTCAGTCGTATCCAACTCTTTGTGACCCCATAAACCAACTGTTCATGGGATTTTCTCAGCAAAGATACTGGAGTGATTCATCATTTCCTTCTCCAGTTTCATGCAGGTAGGGGTTAAGTGACTTGTCCAGGATCATGCAGCTAGTAAGTGTCCAAGGTCAGATTTGACCTTTGGTCTTTCTGACTCCAGGTCCAGTGCTCTATCCACTGTGCCACCTAGCTGCCCACAACTGCTATTATTACTATTATTGCTATCATTGTTATTACCTCATTATGAATTTTTCCATTCAGCTTAACTCCTCTTGAGGACTTTGGCACTCTATGGAAAAAGAATTTATAATGAGGTTATAATATCTGCCTGTCGAATTCAGTCTGATGATCCTATGATCTCATATGACAAATATTAGAACTGAGTTCTATGTACTAGTCTCATAATGCTAATTGGAATTTTACCACGCTTCATGGAGGAGATATTTTGATGTACATGTCACCTGAAGAATGCTCATAGATTATAAAAAATGTTTTTCTTTTATCTGGGATTAGTGAGGTCATACAAATGGAACTGTCCATTATTACCAGAGGCACAAGTATAATTTTTTTTTTGGCATAGGAACATTTCCTCAAGTCCTAAAAGGGATAAAGTGAATGTAACTTTCTAATGCTCTCTATGTCTATGAAGCAATTGAATTTGCCTCATGTATATGGCCCAGTAACTGCAGTATTGTGAGGAAGATCAACTGTAAAAGTCTTAGCTACTCTGATCAAGACAATTCCAAAGGATCCATGATGAAACCGTCCACTCATTGGTGATATCTAATGTGGAACGTATAGAATGGTGTGGAAGCAAAAGGCCAAGTATAGTTTCAGAGAGTGATACAGTGTCTCATTTACATTGGCCAACATGTTGTTCTTTTACATTTATCTTTGTTTCATGTCTGAATCTGGATATCGAACCTCTGGAAGAGGAAATTTTAGGGGGGGGTGGTATTTGCGTGTTTCCCAAATGTCTTCACATGGGCTCATGGCCATCTGGGTTCTGATTTGTGCTGAGGTAGAGCTCAAACTCCATGCATCATAAGGGACATCTGAGTGCCACAAGTCCAATAGAGAGCCACGAATGATTTAAAGCAGGGGGTAATTTATTGTTTTGTTGAATTCTAGACTTAGGAAAGTTTTAATAATGCAGATTTCAACTTCACAGTATGTTATTCTGCACGCCTCTTTTTGAGATACAGTTAAGTATTTACCAGCACATCTGCCTAAAGAAGGATCTTCAAGCAAAGATTAGATGGTCACTAGTCAGATTTAGAGCTAAAAGAGAGAATGCTTAAAGGTCAAAGGATAAGAGGATCATAGATTTAGAGTGGAAAAGGTTGTCTGTCTGATCCCCTCATTTTACAGACGAGCAAAAGAAAGCCCAGACTGAGACATTGCATGGCTTTCCCATGGTCACACATGTGATGTGTGGAAGAATTAGGACTGGAACCCTAGTCTTTTAATTCAAAGTCTAGAACTTTTTCCTCTATACAGCACTGCCTTCTGGATATATTTAGAAGGAATTCTTATTCAGATACAAACCATACGGTGTCTTATGGTGTTATCTCTCAGACTTTACCTTATATGACTTTATCTTAGATTTTCATTCTTTTTTTTTCAAATTTCATTCTTCAAGAACAATGTCGAACACTTAGCCAATCAGACCATAATCTAAGTGCAGCTGAACCAGATTAAACTGTAATTGGGAAATATTTGACAACATAAATAAAAATACAACAGAACATAGATAATGATAATATGTAGCTTTCTAAGTCAATGTGTGGCCTGCAAGGGTCCTTACATACCATTTGTTTTTATATGACTTTTACACCACTTTTCTAGAGGACTGAGATGCTCTACCTTTCCATAAGTGTTTAACTCCTTGGTGTTCTAATTCAATTTGTGAATTCATTGCATCAGCTACTTTGGGATAAAGTATCATATCAATGAAGCAGTTTTATTGGAAAAAGAGTCTGCTATCCATCCAGATAGCCATGTTTCAGAGTCATTGCTTGTCAAAACAAATACTTCCGGAGTGCTAATATCCACAAGAATCTCTGATCCTATCTGGGGTGTCCCTGGTCTTCTCACAGGAACCCTCCAGGCTCTCTCCACTGCAATGCCTCCAGCATGATCAGAAGTTACACAAAGGTACTGCATTTATCAGGCCTGCCTGGAAAATTGTTCTGACCTCATGATCAAGAGCTCAGAAGTGTCAAGGGGCCAGCTGGCCAGAATCTCTATCTCCTGCAAACCATTTCCTGTTGGTCTAGCCCAGAATCAGTAATACTCTGTTAGAAGCTGTCTCTACATTAACTCCAAACGAAAAATGCAGTTTTCCTTTAATGTTTTGTTTTTCTAATCTTCATTCTAGACATACACAGTGTAAGGATCCCTTTAAAGAACACAGATCACTGAGTCAGATGGAGGACTGGCGCCTCTTTAGACATTCTGATACTCCATCTTGTTTGAGATCTTCTTTTCCAACTTGATAACCATGTAGGGTGCTTCCTCTTTCCTTCCACAAGGTCTGTCTATCTCAGCAGAAAGATGGAAGGGAGTCCCAAAGGAGCATGCCTGAGTGGACCAATGAAATTCCAAGAGACCATCCTCCACCTCATTCTCTTCACCCCTTAAAATTAGTATTATTTTAAATCCAGAAAACAGTATTTACATTTCATAAAATGCAGCGGGGTATTTTGTATATGGAGAGGTATGCTGTATCTCAATAATCATCTAATCTAAACCATATCTGAACAAAAATCCTCTCTATGACCCTTTGGACAAGTGGTCATTTAATTTGTGTTTGAAAAACTCCAGAGATAGAGAAACTACTTCTTCCCAAGACAGTCCATTCCATGTTGGGATGTCTCATAATTAGGATGTTTCCACTTTTAATGAAGTTATAATTGCCTTTCTCCAAATTTATGACCATTAGTCCAAATCTACTCTTTTTTTCCCCAGTGAATCAGTAAGCATTTATTAAATGTCTACTTATGTGGCAAACATTATGCTAGGAACCAGAAATGTGAGATTTAAAGGGAAAATCAGCCCTACTCTCAACGAAACTATAGAGTTGCCAGAGGAGAGAACATTTATTCACATAGGTTTATACAAATTAGATATAAAGTGATTTTGTGGGGAAAAGGCACTAGTAACCGGGGATATCAGAAATGACCATGCAGGATGGAACCCTTAAGCTGAGCCTTGATGAAAACTAGAATTCTTAGAAATGAAGGTAAGGAAAGAGTGTATTTTAAGGAAGGGGAGTAGCCAGTGTTAAAAGAAATTGACTTGTACAAGTAAAAGAAAGAAGGCCAGTTTGACTGGACCTTAATATGTGCAAAGTAGAGTAGTAATATAAGTGATAATACTTCAAATAGTTGAAGGCAAGAAGAGTATGCCCCCAGTGATATTCTTTCCCCCACTCAGTGGGCCCACTTTAAGAAGCTCCCTAAACCAGAATTCTCTAAAAGTTCTTCACTTTGGGATAAGACATATCTGAATAAGTTAGCTCTTTTGCGTATAGGGAAATAAGGGAAATTTTCATAAAATGCCAACTACTTTTAAAACAATGAGAGGAAAATCTATTTTTAAGATTTTTTTTATCCCTTAGATTAGAAGACCAATCAACCAATCACTAAACATTTGATAAACTCTTATTACATGCCAGGCAGGGTGCTAAGTGCTGGGAATACAAACAGAGGCAAAAAACATTTCCTTCCCTAAAGAAGCTTACAATCTAATGGGAGAGACATACAAACAAACATATACAAAGCAAGCTATGTACAGGATAACTAGGAAATAGTTAAAAGAGAGAAGGCAAAAGAATTAAGAGGGTCAGGGAGGACTTTCTGTAGAAGGTGGGATTTTTTTTTTTTGCACTTTATAGGATTTTATTTTTTCAATTACATGTAAAGATATTTTCTAACATTAATTTTTGGGTATTTTTTGGGGAGGGGGCCTAGGCAATGGGGTTAAGTGACTTACCCAGGGTCACACAGCTAGTAAGTGTCAAGTGTCTGAAGCTGGATTTGAACTTAGGTCCTCCTGACTACGGGGCCGGTGCTCTGTCCACTGTGTCACCTAGCTGCCCCCATCAATATTCATTTTTGTAAGATCTTGAGTTCCAAATTTTTCTCCCTTCCTTCTCTGCCCCTTCTCCAAGACAGTAAGCAATTTGATATAGGTTACACATGAACAATCATGTTAAACATATTTCCACATTAGTCATGTTATGAAAAAAGAATCAGAACAAAAGGGAAAATCCATGAATAAGAAAAAAACAATAAAAAAAGTGAAAACATAAGCTTCAATCTGCATTTAGACTCCATATTTCTTTCTCTGGATGTGTATAGCATTTTCCATTATGAGTCTTTTGGAATTGTCTTGGTTCATTGTATTGCTGAGAAGAGCTAGGTCTATTGTAGTTGATCATTACACAATGTTTCTGTTACTGTGCATAATTTTCTCCTGGTTCTGCTCAAGAAGATGGAATTTTAGTTGGGACTTAAAGGAAGCCAGAGGGGTCAGTAGTTGGAGTGAAGGAAGAAAAGCATTCTAGGAAGGCAGGCAGAGAGAATGTTTAGAGCAAAGAAATGGAAAATCTCATTCATAGAATAGCCAGGACACCAGTGTCACTGGATCAAAGAGTATTTGTTGAGGTATAAGAAAACTGAAGAAGCAGAAGAAAGCAAGGTTTTAAAGACCTTTGAATGTGAAACAGAGAGATTTGTATTTGCTCGTAGAAGCAATAGGAAGCCAATGACATTTGTTAAGGAGGAGGAAGAGGAGTGGTCACATGACAGGACCTGCATTTTAGGAAAATCACTTTAGTGACTGAATGGAGGATGGATAGGAGTGGGGAGAGATTTGAAGCCGGTAGATGCACCATCAGGCCATTGCAATAATCAAGGCGTGAGGTGATAAAGGCCTTCACTAGGGTGATGGCAGTGCCAGAGGAGAGGAAGGAGTGGATTGGAGAGATGTTTGCAAAGATGAAATCAACAGATCTTGCCAACAGCATGGATATGGGGAATGAGAGATAGTGAGGAGTCTGGGATGACTTCTAGGTTGTAAGTCTAAGAACCTGGAAGGATAAAACTTGCAATTCTGTCCACACTTTCAATTAGAAGAGTTTCTGTGACTCAGGCCATTTCATTGAATTATGGAATGTGATAACAAGAAGGATTCTTATAGATTTTCTAGTTCAAACACCTCATTTTATAGTTTAGGAAAATAAAGACCAAAGATGTGAAAGGACTTGTTAATAGCAAAGATTCTCGGGAAAACTTCCTTTATACTTTGAAAAGAGGGAAACAAGTTTTTATTAAATACCTACTATGTGTCAGGAACTGTGCCAAGCAATGGCTAGAAGTTTCAAAGTAGAAAATAAAGAAATCATGAAAAAATTCCAATTGAATATCCATGTTTTTTTCACTCGCCATGAGGCTCAAATTTACAGGGTATGCTATTTTGCATGCTGTACTTTTGGGAGACATATTATTTCTTCTGCAGTTTCTAGCGAATGCAAAATAGTTTTATGCTATTCCAATATTCTTTCCTTGTATTTGTAGTGCACTTTCTTGGCATTTGCAAATTTGATGTTTATTATTAGATGTTGTTTAATGTTCCATTTGTTTGTGGGGATTTATTTTTATTTTCATAATGTTTAAAATTCTTTCCCACCCTCCACCCCCTCCCCAAACCCATTGAGAAGGCTAGAAATACAATACTCTTTTACATATATAGCCACGTAAAACACATTTCCATGTCAGTCATACTGAGAGGGAAAAACAAATAAACAAGAAGAATAAAGAGAAGAAAAATATGATTCAATCTGTACTCATAGTCTGTCAGTCCTCTAGCTAGAGGTGAATAGGAGATTTTATCTTGAGTCCTTTGGAATTTTTTTTTTTTAGCTTCTTTGAAACATATTTTATTTTTTTTATCCCCTCTATCACCAGAATTTCTCCCAGTGTTCCTCCTCCACACCCTCAGAGAGCCATTACACATAATAAATGATATTTATTATGGAGGGTCAAAAATTGGAAAAGGAAAAAAAATCAGGAAAACTGATTAGTACATCAAAAAAATCTGTAAATATGTGCAATGTCCCACTTCCACTGGCCTCCCACTTCTGCAACCAAGTTAGGTTGAGCTGCCTTCTCAAATCTCTTCTTCAGATCCATTCAAAATGGATCCAAAAAGGCTTGTTCATATGAAATTGGCAGTGGTGCCCTGAAGAGTTTCTGCTCTACAATGAGAACTGAGTGATGAGAGGGATCAGGCAAGAGATGCTGCTTCAGGTTGCTCCAGACTTGATGGAAAGGCAGATCTGGAGCCAGGTTTTTTTTTTTTTGTTTGTTTGTTTTGTTTTTGTTTTTTTTTTTAACACTCCTCTGCTGAATATATGAATATGTCAGGGGCCTGATTGGCTGCTGAGCTGGTCATGGAGGAAGTTGTTCAGTCTTAGGAAGGCAGCACTCTATGCACCTTTAAAGCAGATGGGAAACATGGCAGTGGGTTGGGCAGTTGGTGCTGCTCTAACTGCTGGTATAAGTCTATCATTTCTACAAGCACCAAGGATATACTTCCCTGAGTGAGTTTCATGGTGTTGGTGGTGAAGCAGTAGGGGATGTTGTTGAATTGCCCTAATTGTCTTCTATTTTTTCATTCTCTTGGTTTTGTTTTACAATTTCTTGATTTTTCATGAAGTCACTAGCTTCCAATTGCTCCATTCTAATTCTTAAGGAAGTATTTTTTTCAGTGAGCTTTTGGACTTTCTTTTCCATTTGGCCAATTCTGCTTTTAAGGAATTCTTTTCATTGGCTTTTTGGACTTCTTTTGCCATCTGAGTTAGTTATCCCCTCTATCACCAGAATTTCTCCCAGTATTCCTCCTCCACACCCTCAGAGAGCCATTCCACATAATAAATTTTTAAGATGTTATTTAAATTATGTCTCCTGAATCTATTTTCCAGGTCAGTTGTTTTTCCAATGAGATATTTCATACTGTCTTCTATTTTTTTTAATTTTTTTGGTTTTGTTTTACAATTTCTTGATGAGTTGCCCTAACATCTAGGCACTGACCAGCAACAGGAGAGCCAAATGAAAAAGTTGGCAGAGGTAGTGGCAACTTCTGGGGTGATGTTCTGGAAGTGGTGACTTGATGACCACAGGGTAGATAGGCTCTTGGTTACTTCCAAAGGTGAAAATCACAGACCACTCATCTTCCATTTTGGGCCTTGAGTATGTTCACTGAAATGAGCTGGGTTTGGTCTCATCTTGTACAAGCCCCCAAAGTAAAGTACCTGGTCCTGGAGCAATGATCTCTTTCTGCACTGTTTTCAGCTACAGAAAGAAGAGTAGTTTCAAAATGGCTTTGACTGGCTGAAATAGCAATGTGGACCCTAGAAGTTGCTGCTGATCTTTCCTTCCCTGCATATCAGGAACTTCCCCTTTATTTGGTGGCTAGAGTGCTCCCCACTCCTTCAGCCCTTGATGCTAATCACTGATTGGTTGAGGGGGAATCAGTTTGTTCTACAGATTTTCTGTTGGTCAGTTCAAACCTAGCTTCCAGGGTGAAGCTGTGGTGTCTTGAAAAGTTCCTCTCTAGGAAGAGGATGGAAGGGATGAGAGCACTGAGAATTCAGTCAAGAGTAGCTACCGCTGGCTTCTCCACTGGGATGTTTACAAGTTACTGGCTAAGTTTTTCAGGGGTCTGGTCATGCTGTGGTTGGTACTGGAAGATGAGCACCCCATGTACCATGAAGAAGGCAGGAAACAAGCCATTAGGTTGGGTACCTTGGAATTACTGTAACTGCTAGTGTTATTGGTAGTAAGAGCAGGTTCAGGGGCCAGAGATCAGTCCTTATTAAGCCACAATTTGCAAAGGCACCAGGGATATACTTGCATGATCAAGTTTCCTGATGTTGGTGGTTGAACATTAGAGAAAGTCAAATTGCCACAGGATGCAGATGATGACCAGTAATAGGAAAAACAGGAGAAGTTGGCAGAAGAAACCCCAATGTTGAGAAAGGGGTTCTGGAGGTTGTAAGGGTAACTGGATGACTACAGGGGCATAAAGAGCTTGGTCAGTTGCATAGTGCAAAGTTAGTGCTTGTAAATCATCCATTTCAGGCTTTTAGTATCCACTGAGATGAACTAGGTTTGGGTTCTACTTGAACCAGTCTCCAAAGTGATTTGCTAGTCCTGGCCCAATGATTTCTATTCCATGAATGCACCTGGGATGTCCTGCTAGCCTTCTCATACAGGAACATAGCTACAACTGGAATCTAGACTCTGAACAGAGACTTCTCAAACTGAACTTGTACTGGCCTTTTATATTCCTTTTCCTCCCAAGGTTCCATCTTTGGAATTGTTGTAGATCATTGTATTGATCAGAATTGCTAAGTCTTTCACAGCTGATTATCATGACAACATTGCTGTCATTGTGTACAATGTTCTCCTGTTTTGGCTTACTATGTGCTTTGTACCACTTCATACAAGTCTTCCAGGTGGATTTTTGAAGCCATATGCTTCATTATTTCTTTCACCATAATAGGATTCCATCTTAATCATATACCATAACTTGTTCAGCCATTCCCCAATTGATGGGCATCCCCTCAGTTTCTAATTCTATGCCACCATAAAAAGAGATGCTTTAACTATTTTTGTACATATGGGTCCTTTTCCTTTTTCTTTGATCTTTTCAGAATACAACCCAATTAGCAGTATTTCTTTTTTTTTGTAAATAGTACTTCAATTTTTTCCCCCAAATTACATGTAAAGCTAATTTACAGCATTCATTTTTCATTAGATTTGATTTACAAATTTTTCTTCCCCCCTTCCTTCCCCTGCCCCCTTCCCAAGATGGCAAGCAATCTGATATAGGTTGTACATGTGCGGTCTTGAAAACATATTTCCACTTTAGTCATGTTGTGAAAGAAGAAACAAAGTAAAAGGGAAAAGCTACCAAGAAAAGTGAAAATGACATGCTTTGATCTGCATTCAGACTCCAAAGTTCTTTCTCTGGATGTGGATAACATTTTCCATCATGAGTCTTTTGGAATTGTCTTGGATCATTGAATTGCTGAGAAGAGCTGAGTCAATCATAGTTGATCTTCACACAATGTTACTGTCACAATGTACAATGGTCTCCTGGCTCTGCTCACTTCACTCAGTATCAATTCATGTAGGTCTTTCCAGGTTGTTCGGAAATCTATCTGGTCATCATTCCTTACAGCACAATAGTATTCTACTACATTCATATACCACAACTTGTTCAGCCATTCCCAAATTGATGTGAATATCCTCAATTTCCAATTCTTTGACACCACAGAAAAGAGCTGCTATAAATATTTTTGTATATGTGAAACCTTCTCCCTTTTTATGATCTCTAGTAGTGGTATTGCTGGATCCAAGGGTATGCACAGTTTGATTGCCCTTTGGGCATAGCCAAATTGCACTCCAGAATGATTGGATCAGTTCACAACTTCACCAACAATGCATTAGGTTCCAGTTTTCCCACATCCTCTCTATCATTTATCATTTTCCCTTTCTGTCATATTAGCCAATCTGATAGATGTGAGGTGATACCCGAGTTGTTTTAATTTGCATTTCTCTAATCAATAATGATATAGAGTATTTTCATATGACTATAGATAGTTTTAATTTCTTCACCTGAACACTGCCTGTTTATATCCTTGGACCATTTATCAATTGGGGAATGACTTATATTCTTATAAATTTGACTCAGTTCTTTTTATGTTTTAAAAATGAGACCTTTATTGGAAACACTGTGAAAATTTTTTCCCCAGCTTTCTGCTTTCCTTCTAGTCTTGGTTTTGTTTATGAAAAAACTTTTAAAATTTAATATAACCAAAATTATCTATTTAGTATTTTGTAATGTTCATAAATTCTTTCCTTCTCCGTAGATCTGACAGGTTAACTATTCTTTGCTCTCTTAATTTGCTGAAGATATCATCCATTATGTCTAAATCATGTACCAATTTTGATCTTACCTTGGTATGTGATATGAGATGTTAATCTGCACCTACTTTCTGTCTTACTATTTTCCAGTTTTCCCAGCAGTTTTTGTAAAATAGTGAGTTCTTATCCCAGAAGCTAAGATCTTTGCATTTATCAAACAGTAGATTACTGTAGTCATTTACTACTGTGTCTAGTATGCCTAATCTATTCCAGTGATTCACCACTCTATTTCTTAGCCAGTTCCTAAGAAAGAGTTTTGATGATTGCTACTTTATAATATAGTTTTAGATCTGGTACAATTAGCACCTTCCTTTTCACTTTTTTGTTGTTAATTCCCTTGATAATCTTGACCTTTTGTTCTTCCAGATGAAGTTTGTTATTATTTTTTTCTATCTCTAAAAATAATCTTTGATAGTTTGATTGGTATGGCACTGAATAAGTAAATTAATTTGGGTAGAATTATATTTTTATTATATTAGATTAGCATACCCATGAGCAATTTAGATTTTTTCCAATTGTTCAGATCTGACTTTATCTGTGTGAAGTGTTTTTTAATTGCGTTCATATTTTTCTTAGGTTTATACTGGCAAGTAGACACCCAAATATTTTACAATGTCTACAGTTATTTTAAATAAAATTTCTATTTTTATCTCTTACTGCTGAGCTTTGTTGGTAATATTTAGTAATGTTGATTTATTTTATATCCTGTGACCTAAAGTTATTAATTATTTCTAGCAGTTTTTTAGTAGATTCTCTAGGATTCTCTAAGCATACCATCATATCATCTGCAGAAGGATAGTTTTGTTTCCTCATTGCCTATTCTAATTCTTTCAATTTTTCCTTCTCTTATTGCTAAAGCTAATAAGTCTAGCACAACACTGAATAATACTAGTGACAATGTTTCAGACCTAATCTTATTGGGAAGGCTTCTAGCTTATCCCCATTACAGATAAAGCTTGCTGTTGGTTTTAGATAGATACTACCTATCATTTTGAGGAAAGCTTGATTTATTCTTCTGCTCTTTAGTGTTTTTAATAGGAAGGGGTACTGTGTTTTTCAAAAGCTTTTTCTGCATCTATTGAAATAATCATATGATTTCTATTGGTATTGTTGACATGGTCAATTATGTGAATAATTTGTAATACCTCAGAATTATTTTAATTTGCATTTCTCTAATCATTAGCAATTTAAAGCATTTTTTCTATTACTATTTATAGCTTTGTTTTATTTTTCTGAAAACTGACTGTTCATATATTTGACAATTTATCAATTGGAGAGATGTTTCCCAGTTTCCTGCTTTCCTTTTAATTTTATTTAGTTTTGCTTGTTCATAAACTTTTAATGTAATCAATATTACTCATTTCACTTCCTGTGATCATATCTATATTTTGTTTTATCATAAATTCTTCCCCACTTCAAAGATTTAATAAGCTTTTTTCCCACGCTTCCTTAACTTATTGTATCACCCTTTAGATCTAAGTCATGTATCCAGTGATTTAAATATCTCTATTTCTTATTCAGTGCCAGATTGTTTTGATGATTACTACTTTGTAGTATAGTCTTATGTCAAGTAATACTAGGAGCCCTACTTCACTTTTTTTCTCATTTTTCTCATTTTCTCGTATATTTGATATAATTGACATTTTTCCTCCACATTAATTTCATTAATATTTTTCTAGGTCTACAGTTTTTGGTAGTCTGATTGGTATGGCACTGAATAAATAAAACTAATTTTTATAATATTGTCATTTTTATTAGTTTGGCTCAGCCTATCCATGAGTAATGAATATTTCTACAACTGCTTAAATCTATCTTTATTTGTGTAAAAAGAGCTTTACATTTATGTTCCTACAATTTCTAGGTGTGTCTCTGCAGGAAGTCTCCCCATATTTTATCCTGTTATTGGTTAATTTAAATGGAATTTTCTTTTCTATATCTTCAAGTTTGGTTTTGTAGATAACATGTAAAATGTTGATGATTAGTGTAGATTTATTTTATATCCTGCAATTTTGCTAAAGTTGTTAATTATTTTGACTAGTTTTTAGTTGATTTTATAGAGTTCCTCTAGGTAATCATATCATTTACAAAAAGTAATGGTTTTGTTTCTTCACTGTCTATGTTCATTCTTGCAATTTTTTTCTTTTTCTTATTGTTATAGCTAGCATTTCTAGAACATTGTTGAATATGAATGGTGTTAATGGATATCCTTGCTTCACCCTTGATCTTATTAGGAGGGCTTCTAGTTTATTCCCATTACAGATAACATTTGCTCTTGGTTTTAGATAGATTCTACTTACCATTTTAAGAAAAACTCTATTCCTATGCTTT
The DNA here is from genome assembly GCF_900497805.2 of Vombatus ursinus. Classification (NCBI taxonomy): domain Eukaryota; kingdom Metazoa; phylum Chordata; class Mammalia; order Diprotodontia; family Vombatidae; genus Vombatus; species Vombatus ursinus. Next base: position 2,135,421 of record NW_020950062.1, on the reverse strand, counting down.
TTAGTGTTTTTAATAGGAATGTGTAGTATATCCTGTCAAAAGCTTTTCTTGCATCTAGTGATGCTTTTTGTTATTTCTATTACTGATATGATCAATTATGTTTATAGTCTTCCAAATTTTGAATGAGCCCTGAATTCCAACCTGGTCATGGTATATGAACTTTTTTTTTTTGAGGCAATCAGTGTTAAGTGACTTGCCCAGGGTCACACAGTTAGTAAGTGTCTGAGGCCAGATTTAAACTCAGGTCTTCCTATCTCCAGGACCCGTGCTTTATCTACTGTGACCTAGCTTCACCTATCATCTTTACAATACATTTCTGTAATCTCTTTGGTAGCATCTTATTTCAAAATTTTGCATCAATATTCATGAGGGAAATGATCTATAGTTTTCTTTTTTCTGTTTTTGCTCCTCTGATTTAGATATCAAAGCCAAATCTTTGTAATGAAAGATACTTAGTAGGTCTCCTTATTTGCATTTTTTTCCTCCAACAGTTTGCATGGTATTGAAATTAATTGTTCTTTACAAGTTTGGTAGAATTTACTTGTAAATTCATATGGTCCTGGGTTGTTTTCCTGACTTAGGGAGTTTATTTATGGTTTATTCAATTTATTTTCCCGAAATAGGGTTATTTCAATTTTCCATTTACTCTTCTGGTAATCTGGACAATTTCTATTTTCAGTAGATATTCATTCATTTCATTTAGTAATAACAGTTTTATTGGCATTAAGTTGGGCAAGATAGCTCCTAATAATTGCTTTAATTTCATCTTCATTGGTTTTACATACATCCTTTTCATTTTTGGTAATGATAATTTGGTTTTCTTTTTTAAATCAAATTTGTCAATTGTTTATCTTATTGCTTTTTTTAAAACTAGTTTTTAGTTTTATGTATTAGTTCAATCTTTTTCTAACTTTCAATTTTATTACTATTTCCTTTGATTTCTATTTTTATATTTAATTAGAGATTTTAAATTTGTTTTTTTATTTTTAGTTGCATGCCTAATTTGTTATGTTCTTTCTTTCATTGATGTAAATATTTAAAGATACACATTTTCCCCTAATGACTGATTTAGATTTATCTCATAAATTTTGATATGTTGTCTCATAATTGTCATTATCTTTAATAATATTCTTTGACCCACTCATTCTTTAGGATTAGATTATTTATTTTCCAATTAATTTTAAACTATGTTTCCAAGGTCTTTTACTAGAAATAATTTTTTATTGAATTGTGATCTGCATTTAATATTTCTGCTTTTCTACATTTATTCATGAGGTATGCCCTAACACATGGTCAGTTTTTCTTCAGGTGCCTTACACAACTGAAAAATACCATTTTCTATTCCCATTTAATATTCTCCAGAGTTCTAATACATCTAAGTTTTCTAAAATTCTATTTGTCTCCTTTGTTGAGACTTGCCACTATAGATTAAAGTTCTTTTTATTCTTCTAATTATTTCTGCTGTGTAGGCCATTCATTCTGCCAAGTCTTACTTTTTTCTTTCAAATAATTCAGGAATATCCTACTTTGGTTCCATTATTTCTTAAAAAAAAAGTGCACCTTTTTTTTTTTTTAACCTTTCCAGGCTTCTGATGCCTTAATCTTATTTACATACTCTGGGTTCCTTGCTTCCTTTTTGTTTCTTGCACATGACACACCATTTACCGACTTTGTACATTTTCATTGGTTGGTCCTATAACATATAACTCTCTGCTTGCCTCCTAGCTTCCCTTGATTTCTTGGCATGCTTTTATTTCTCAGCTAAAATCCACCTTCTGAAAGAATTTTTTGTCAGCTCTCCTTAATTTTACTGATTTATCTTATTGCTGAGATTACCTCCTACTTATCCTTTCTATATCGTGTTTGTACATTGTTTACATGCTGGTTCCTGCATTAGAAGTCGAGCCCCTTGAAAGAAAGAACTGTCTTTTGTTTTTGTTTTTGTTCTCTATATTCCCACAGCTTAGCACAGAGCCTAGAATGTAGTAGGAGCTTAGTAAATACTTGTTGACTTGACTTGAATAAGACCTTATTCTCCTATGTAGTTGTAAAATGGGGATAATAATAGCAACAATCTCCCTGGGATGGTGAAAAGATCAAATGAGATAATATTTGTTAAATCCTTAGCCTGACAGATAGTAGGTATTAAATAAATGCTTGTTTCCTTCTTTTCTGTAGGACTCTGGGCAAGTCAGTTAATCTCTCTCAACCCCAGTTTCCTCCTTGGCAAAATGAGGAAAATAGTAGTGCCTATCACATGGAGTTCTTGTGAGGTTCCAACAAAATGAAGAACCTCTGCTTTTTAAATTCTAATTTTTATTATAAGCAGAGGAGTTCAGCTGAAACTATGTAGTCAGAGACAAGTGTCTCTGACTTAACTAGATCTATGAGACTTTTAAGCCAATTCTGAATTGCCTTCAGTGTTGATGTGCCCAGGTCAGACTAGTTCAGCTCTTATAAGTGTTTCCATGTGGTCTGGGAAAGAGGGAGGAAGTGAATGGCAGATAAGGTTCCAAGAGCCTTGCAGGTGATCAATCATGGTGGTCTGGAATTATTATTATTTTTTGTTTTGTTTTCCCTACTTTCCTCTCCGGCATTGCTTGTATGGCCCTAGTGGTTGTCAGTCACACACTCTGCTTTGGCATCTGTTTCTGTGGTGGTCATCTGTCATCCACAGTAGGATCCTATATCACTAGAGAGCTAGGACAAAAAGATACAACCAAGAGGCATATAAGCAGCAGTGATGAGTCCAGAAAATTTGTTCTTAAAAACACAAATCTGACCTCTGACAACCAAACACAATCTCTCATCTCTGAGGAAGGTTGCCCAGCAGGGGGTACCTTCATGTTAAACTGAGGCTGGTTATTCTTTGAATTTGCCATGCTCTTTCTAATCTCTGTACATTTGTTCAGGCCTCCTTCCCCATGCTGAGAATGAGCTTCCTTCTCTTCTCTTCCTTCAGGGCTCAGCTTAAGCACTACTTCTTTCATGAAAACATTCTTTGATTTCCCCAGATGATGATTCTCTTTCCTCATATACTGCTAGAACACTGTCTCTACCTTTCTCCTTTGTCCTAACCACATTTTATTTTGCATTAGAGCTAACTGTGTACTTTGTGTCCTTCCTTCATTGCATTGGTTCCTTAAGCAGATCATTAAATACCATGAAGTAAAAAACTGTCACTTTAAACTTGGAGAGCAGAGATTCTTTTTTTTGGTCTTTGTATCTCTCTTTGTCTATCAGTGCTTAATGAATACTTGTGACCTGACTGTTTGATAACAGGCAATTAAGGAATTCTGTATAATTGAACTAAATCAAACCCACCGAAGAAAATGATTATGTGATTTATATAAGGTGAAATGTCAGAACTCATATGTATTTTTTAAATTTTATCATCAGTAGACTCAAGGTCTGGTGACTTTAGACAGTGACAATGATGACTATTACTACTACTACTACTACCATTATTTCCACCACCACCACCACTATTGCTACTACTACCACCACCATTACTGTTACTACTATTAATAATAGTAATAACTGACATTTACATAGTGATTTAACATTCAAAAATTTCTTTTCATTTAATATTTCACTTGAAACTTACAATAAATACACACACATATGTGTGTAAATATGTATAACATGTATATATTTTCACTTTTGCTCCTTAAATGTTCCCAGTGAAGTCTTCGGTACAAATATAACTGACAACATTTTATAGATAGAAAAAGTAAAGGTCATATGATGATATGAAATGAGATCCTAGGGTGACAAAACCAAGTGTAACCTCAGTCCAACTCTTCTCATTCTTAACTCAGTGGACTTTCCACTAGACAGCATGATACTAAGGGTATGTCAGTTAATAAACTGGTGAAGTTTAAAGATCATTAACTTTTGTAGTCAGAGGATCTAGCTTTGCATTCTGACCCTGACACTGTCTTGAGCAAACCACTTAATTTACCAGTTAAAAATAGGACTCTATCTGTTAAAAAAAAAAAGTAGGTACTTTAATTGAGTGACTTCAAAAATTCCTTCTACTTATGCACCTGTGATCCTATCAACTGCCATGGCTATGGAATTAATGCTTCAAAGGGGTCATATGAATAGCTATGAAAAGAACATATGAATTTCAATGTGCAGCATAGTGATAGACTTTATGCAGGGTACTGGATTTAGAGTGAAGACCTGGGTTTTATTCTTAATCTCAGTTTTATCATCTGTATAATGTGGATAATCATATATCTACCTTGCAAAATTGTTGTGAGATTTAAATGACGTATGTAAAGTGGTTACCAAAATTTTAAATATCATATAAATGTTACTGCTATTTATATCATTTATATTTATATTGTTTATATTTTTTATGTTGTTCCATCCATTGGTAGAGTTCAGATAGAAACAACCCTGGGATAAGTCCCTCTTCTGCTATTGTTCTTTTATAGTTAATATTCATCAGACTATTACGAAAGTGGATTAAACAATTGCCATTTATAATTGAATAAGAGTGCCAGGGTATAAGCTCACTCTTTATGCTGACCAAAAGCATCCTCTGTAAAATTCTTATAACCAATAGGTCAATGGGGACAGCATTAGCCTCATCATACTCCCGAATAATTTCGATCTCCAGCATCAGGGCTCCAAGTTTTGAAATCTTTTTGTTCCCATACCTTACAGATTATGAGTGTTTGGATGGTGATATCTATTAAAATGTCTTTTACTTTTTATAGATCCACATTATGCCTGAGTGATCATCTGCACAGTTTTATCTATGATAATGGTCCAGTTCCAATTTATTTGATGAATTCTCAAGGACACTTTGAAGTCTTTTGGTAGTATGGAAACTTTTTTTTTATTTGTTGAAGGAAGAGAGTGAACTTCTATCATATACAAGTCAACAGGTTGTATTTTACCAGGTATTGGGTAGGAACTCCATTTTTGAAGCCTGTAGTAATGTAGATCACATTTCCCATAAGTTACCATGTTTTGGGATGTCTTTGGAACTTTCCATCATGCTCCCACATCACCTTACCTCTCCTGAACCCCCAATCCCTGATTTTTAGCACATTTGTGTGTGTTGTCTTCCTCCAATGTAAGCTCCTTGAGGACAGGGATTGTCTTATGCCTTTCTTTGTATTCCCCATGCTTAGCACAGTTCCTGGCATACAGTAGGCATTTAATAAATGTTTATTGACTCTGACTCTGACTCTATAAATAAATCTGTAAGATAGTCATTTATTCAAAGCTTTTTTTTTTTTTGGTGTCTTTATTTGTTGAGATCATATGGCTATTGCCCAAAGAGGGCCTTTTCATTCTATCATCATCATCATCACCATCATCATCAACATAATCATTATTATTATGGTTAATAGTAATTCACATATGGCAAAGGAACACAAATCATGATTTGGATATTATAAACTCAAATAATTTAGTTTTTCTTCCTCATTTCCATCACCTTCTTAGAGAGATAAGAACAAATACAATGTTGAAGCAAATTGAGGTTTGGAATATGGACTGTTTCCACCTTAGCCAGAGAAAGTGCCCATCACTCCTACATAAGAGGATTGTCTTCTATTTGAAGATGGACTTCACTAGGCTATCTTTTTCTTGGAGTGAAGATATGTAGCCCAGCAGCTGGCCAATACTAATGAGAAGCCATTCTTTCTCTACAGCTTTACTTCCTGACGGACTCTGGGAATCCATGCTCTGGCCTGTTTACATCATGAGATGGATTACCCCTGAGTTACCAAGTGGAGCAAGAAAATAATTCTCAGAATTCACATTTTACCCACTTCAGCTGAAATCATGATTTGTTTTTGTTTAAGAATCATAGAAACTAGGGATGAACAAGAAGTATTGGGTCATCAAACAAACTCTCCAGGGACTAGATGAGTTGCTACAGCATCCAATTTCACTTCGGGACTCCATTGGGTGTTTTCATCACTTTCTCTGAATAATAACTCTGTTCTTAAACTAAAAATTTCACCATTCTGACTTTTGAAGAAAAAGAGAAAAATGAGGAAACTCCAATGAAAACCCCTTGCTTGTTACAGAAGAGATAGCTTTTTAAAATGTAAAAACCTTAACCAATCACAAAAGCATTTTTTTAAACATTTACTATGTGGTAGGCAATTTACTGGTTGGCAGGGATAAAAATACAAAAGGGAGACAGTCTCTGCCCTCAAGGAGCTTATGTTCTACTGGGAGAATATATGTTCTCAGATAAGCAAAAGCAGTATATATACAGAATCAATTTATATTATTGGGGTAAAGGAACATGAATGTGAAAAAATAAGTAAAGACTTCTACTGAATTACTAGATAAAGATAATTAATTGGGTATACAGGAAGGAAAAAGAAGAAGAGGAAACCTATTCCTTTAAGCAGAACAGGTGTTTTTTTATAATTAATTATTTTTAATTTTCAACATTCACTTCCATAAGATTTTGAGTTTTCAGTTTTCTCTCCCTCCCCAAGAGGGCATGCAATCTGATATAGGCTCTATTTATACATTCATATTAAGCATATTTTCACATTAACCATGATTTATAGAAGAATTAGAATCAATGGAAGGGACCATGAGAAAGAAGAAATAAAACAAAATAAAAGAAGACAAATAATATGCTTCCATCTGCATTCGGACTTCATAGTTCTTTCTCTGGATGAGGATCACATTTTCCATCGTTAGTCTTCTGGAGTTGTCTTAGATCCTTGCATTGCTAAGAAGAGCTAAGTCTATCAAAATCAGTTATCACATAATGTGGCTGCTATTGTGTACAATGTTCTCTTGGTTCTGCTCACTTCACTCAGCATCAGTTCATGCAAGTGTTTCCAGGTTTTTTTGAAGTCTGCCTGCTCTTCATTTCTTATAGCACAATAGTATTTCATTACATTCATATACCACAACTTGTTCAGCCATTCCGCAATTGGTGGACATCCCCTCAATTTCCAATTCTTTGCCACCACAAAAAGAGCTGCTATAAATATTTTTGTACATGTGGGTCCTTTTCCTGTTTTTATGATCTCTTTGGAATATAGACCTAGAAGTAGTATTGCTGGGTCAAATGGTATACACAATTTTATAGCCCTTTGGTCATAGTTTCTAATTACTCTCCAGAATGGTTGGATCAGTCCACAATTCCACCAACAATGCATTAGTGTTCCAATTTTCCAACATTTATCATTGTCCTGTTTTGTCATATTAGCCAACCTGATAGGTGTGATGTGGTACCTCATAGTTGTTTTGATTGGCATTTCTCTAATCAATAGTGATTTAGAACATTTTTTTTTCATATGACTTTAGACAGCTGTAGTTTCTTCCTCTGAAAACTGTCTATTTATATCTTTGGACCATTTATTAATTGGAGAATGATTTGTATTCTTATAAATTTGACTCAATTCTCTATATCTTTTAGAAATGAGGCCTTTATCAGAGACACTGGCTGTAAAAAATTGTTAAGCAGAACAAGTTTTGATCCTTTTGTATCTTACTAGCTGGAGAGATGAGGCAGGGAGGAAATGGCATGGCTTTGTTTTTGTAGCCAGAAAGACAGAATTAGGTAAATGAAAGATAATGGATATTGGAGGTATCTTGATTATATTGCTTGTGTTTCTCATCTTATCTTTCTTCCTTTGTTTTGATATTATGAAGTGACTTGAGTTCTTTAAGTATACATAGCTTCATCCATTTGAGATTTTCTGATGCAGACCATAGTACCACTCTGCCTTAGCAAAGAATTTAATAAACTGTTATGGTCAAAACAAAATCATAGAAATTCAGAACTGAAAGGCAGGACAACAGACAATCTCTACTCCCAACTGGATCTTTACAAAAACCTTCTCTACAGTTTAGTGGATATTAAATAGCCATCCAGCTTTTGATGGAAGGCTTCTGATGAAGAAAAACCCATCACCTCCTGGAGCAACCACTTTGGACAGCTCTAGTCGTTAGGAAGTTCCCCCAACCTCCACCCCATGCATTGAGTTCATCATCTGTTCATAAGCCTTCCCAAATTTACCTGTCTTTGGATAGAAGACATGTAGTCCATTCTTGGACCCAGATGAAATTGAATACTATTTTATATTTTGCAGGAATGATAAAATAATGTTTCACAGAAAATCACAGAATTGAAGAGTCAAAAGAAACTTCAGCAGCCATCTAGCCCAACCCACAAGCAAAAGTATTATAATGTAGCAAATAAGTTATTGGCCAGTCTCTGCATATACAACTATTACCTTAAAATACATCTATTCCTTTAAATTTGTTTTCTATTATTGCCATTGTATTCTTTTGTGATTTTAAAAATTTATCTCCAAGAAAAACATGTTTTATCCATAGAGGTAAAGTAATTGAATTTAGGAACATTGTTACTTAAATTAATTTTGCCTTTGTTGCATTCATTCATTAATTCATTTATTCAACAAACATCCATTAAGCAATTTCTATGTATAGAGCTGTATTCTATTAGCTGGAGATACGAAAGGTAAATAAAATACAGTCTGAGATCTTATGGTACTGATAGTCTAGTAGGGAAATCAGACATGCATGTGAGAAATGAGGCAGTATGGCACCCTGTAGGGGCTGGCAGTTCTTCTGAGTATGAGGATTCTTTTTCAAAGTCAAAAAGTATTATAGAATTACACATAAAATAGTAGTTGGTATTATTAGTATATTTTATTGAAAAAATCCATAATGAAAAAAGTTCAGTCCTTTAGTCTTTCAGTCAGTTATGTTCTACTCTTCATGACCCCTTTTGGGGTTTATTCAGTAAAGATACCAGAGTGGTTTGCCGATTCTTTCTCCAACTCATTTTACAGATGAGGCAACTGAGACAAACAAAGTTAAGTGACTTATCCAGGGTCACAAAGGTCTGAGGCCAAAGTTGAGCTCAGGAAAATGAGTCTTCCTGACTCCAAGCCTGGCACACTATCCACTGTGCCACCTAGCTGCCCTATAACAACAAAAACCTAATATGAATTCACTCCTACTTTTAAAAGAATTGAATGTTAGGTATATGTAGGTGGCTCAGTGGATAAAGCTCCAGGCCTGGAGTCAGAAAGAACTGAGTTCAAATTTAGTCTTAGATGTTTATTAGTTGAGTGACCTCAGTTTGCCTCATCTGTAAAATGAGAGTAATAATAGCACCTGCATCCCATGATTGTTACAAGGATCGAATGCAATAATTGTTAACTACTTAGCTTAGTACCTGGCATGTAGTAAGGGCTATATAACTGTTACTTGTTGTTGTTATTGTTATTATTATCATTATTATTATATGAATTTGCATTCTATCTACATTTGAAAAATACCAGTGCATATATATCCATGAGACATCCATTTTCTGTTGAGTATATAGCAGGTACCTTTTATACTGAGACATTAAATAAGCTGGCTGATGGTGCTTTTCTACAGCTCTCAGAGGTCGGACATCATTCTGAAGCAATAAGAGTTCTGACCTTAAAACTGGCTCCATGTAGGGATCCATGGCCTCCCTGTGATAACTCTGAGTCCCACCCCCAACTGTAGCCCCAAGGAACAGACTGGGATGGTTGGAGCACCAAGAGCTCTGGCTCTGTGGTCAGGACACCCAGGTTGGAATGCCAACTCTGATCCTCACTTGCTGTATAAGTAACCAACCTTTTATTATAGGAAAAGCCATAAGGTTGGGGTGAAGAGTTGTATTGTAAACTAGATCCCACCAAACCACAAAGAGCTGCCTGGGAAGCCAGAAGCTTTGTGAGATGAACCCATCTTCTGGCTATCTGAACAGAAGTAGAAACAAAATACATGGGATTATAAACATAGGATTTCTAGTCTTTTCTTTTTTCCCCCTTTTTCTTTTTTCATTGGACCTGGACTCTGATCCCTGTAAAGCACCAAGAGGTGTAAATGGATAAATGAATTAAATGATGACGAGTCCTCCATGTATTTCTTTCTGTCTGGCTACTCTTCTACCTTATTTATATATTGGAGGCTTGCCCTTTCTACAGCACTTTCCACTTGTATTATGTCATTTCGTGACCTAAGATGAAAGGGAATCCAAGTGTCCTCTGAGAAACACTGGTGTGCTTTCATTTGTATTGGAAACCATGCCCTGAATTGGCTGCCATAATACAATTCTAATCCCTCTTCTTCAGTGTCCTCGAAGTCCCCAAAGGATTATTTTGAAATATCTTACTGTTTAACTTTCAAAATTAGCTAAGTTGTATTGAAATCCTAACCAACCCATTGTTAATCTGACTGAAAGCTAGTTAAAAGAAAAAAAAGAGCTACCTATCCTTAATCATATTACCCACTAATCACTTGAATTCCCTCAGTTTCCTATTTCTCATCATCTATATTGCCATATAACTTCTTTGCAATCCTCCACCATGGCTTTCCTTCCCAAGGAAACTCATCATTGGACAATCCTGCAAGACTAAACCTATTTGGTGCTCACATCTCATTAGTACCTTCTGCCCTTCTGACTGGACTCTCTGACTGGAAGACAAAGCCATAGGCTTCAGGGTTTTCATTTAAGGATGAGGCTTGACACCGTTTTTCTTCCTATTTCCCACCAGCTACAATGTTTTTACACTCCTTTGGAATTCTCCATCAAGGCTCTGTGACATTCTTGACTGGTCCCCATTCTTTGTGTGCTGTCTTTCCCTGTCAGACTATAAGCTCCTTAAAGGCAGGAACAATCTTTGTTTTTACTTATATTTATATCTCCAGAACTTAGCACAGTCTCTGGCACATAATAGGTTCTTAATAAATATTTATTGTTTGACTGACATTCAGTTTTCTTATGATCTCTAAAATACTTTAAAAATCTAAATCTTTGATCCTATCATCTTAGCTCTCCTAACTTTCTGATCTTTTTATACTTTACTCCCCTCCACAAATGTTACAATTCAGCTATGCTGACCTACCTACAGTTGCTCCGATATGACTTATCACCTTATATCTCAATGACTTTACACTGGCTGTCTTCCTCCCACTCTTCCCATACCTGGAAAACTTTGCCCCCATCACCAGCATTTCTTGGTATACTTGGATTCCTTTAATATTCAGCTTAAATCCTGGTCCCATCCCACCCCCCATATAGTGTCTTCACTTCTCAGATCATCATCCATCTACTCAATATATACCTTTTATATACCTAGTTATTTACATGTTGTTTCCTCCCATGAAAATGTATACTCCTTGAAGGCAAGAACTGTTTTTACCCTTCTTTCTATCCCCAAGTGTTTACCCCAGTATAAACACATGGTAAACACAGAAAAAGTGCTTCTTCATTGATATTACCTCTTAGCTAACAGGTCTTAGGTAATAAAATCTTAGGTCTTGCTACAGTTACATATGTTCATAGATCCATGAATACTATTTTTTTAAATCATCAGCTGGAATTAATCCATATATTGAGAAGTTCTTAAACTTTTGTGTGTGTGTGTCTGTGTGTGTGTGTGTGTGTGTGTGTGTGTGTGTGTGTGTGTCTGTGTGTGTGTGTGATTTATCCCTTTGGCAGTTTGGTGAAGTTTGTTCACCACTTCTCAGAATAATGATTGTTGCCTACATCCATTCATATTAGAAGGAAATGCTAAATTTCACTTAGATGTTAGTGAAAAAAAGATGTAATTATTTTTCCCATTCATAGTTACAGACCCTTTGAAATTATCCGCAGGCTAAGAACACCCACACTAAGCAGTCTTCACTCTCCTCTAGGCATGTCTGATTATCTCACAGCACAGATCCAAATATCTCTGTTGCATGATTCAGTGGAATACCATACTCTATCTTTCCAGCCTATTCCATTTTAGGTTTGAATTGTCCCCACACACATACAATTTATTTGGAGGTCAGAGGATCTAGATTTGAATCCTGCCCTTGCCACTCATAGCCATTGTGGCCTCAGGGTAGTCACAACCAGTTTGAGCATCAGCTTCCTCATATGTAAATAAGGCTGTTGCGTTACTGACCTCTAAAGATACCTCCCAGACCTAAAATCTATGAGTCTAGTTTTTGTTGTTGGGTTTTTTGTTTTGTTTTGGCAATGGGGTTAAGTGACTTGCCTAGGGTCACACAGCTAATAAGTGTTATGTGTCTGAGGCTAGATTTGAACTCAGGTGACCCTGAATCCAGGACTGGTACTCTATCCACTGCACCACCTAGCTGCCCCAATTCCATTTTTTTAGTTCTCAGTCTAGTGAGCTTTTCACGAAGTCATTGTGTCTCTTGATTTTTCCTTCCCAATCCACTTTCAAACCATCAGCAAAAAAAGAGATTAGATGTCAGAGTGAATTAGTCTGTCAGTCTATCAGTTCATTTTAGCTGCAATTACCCTTAATGGATGATTGGGGCAGCTAGGTGGTACAGTGGATAGAGTCCCAGGCCTGGATTCAGGGCTCCAGGAAGACACATCTTCAGGAGTTCAAACCTGGCTTCACATACTTACTAGCTATGTGACCCTAGGCAACTCAAGTAACACAAACAGGGGTTTGCCTCATTTCCCTCATCTGTAAAATGAACTGGAAAAAGAAATGGTAAACCGTTCCAGTATCTCTGGCAAGAAAACCCCAAATGGGAATAGGAAGAGGCAAACAGGCCTGAAAGGACTGAACAACAACAACAAAAAGGAAAATAATTCCTGCTCTCTTCTTATCTCTACTTCTTAATTTAAATCCTTACAAAGAGAAATAGTCCATCGATGAGGCTATATGAAACAATAAGAAAACTTAACATTTACACAGTGCTTTAAGGTTTACAAAGCACATCTTATTGGAATCTCCCCACAGCCCTATGAGGTGTGCAGTGCAAGTATTATTACACTGGACAAAATCTTGTTAGTTTTCCTGAGTCATTGTTAGTTTGTATCTCTAAAAATAAAATTAAACAAAAATAAAAACACTTTAGGAATATGGAGGAGAAATCAAGGATAATGCAAATTTCTGACTTAGACTTCAAAATTCTTATTTATTTGGCCTGCTTATTATGGGAAACATAATTCTCAGTTGCAGACTTCACCCCTTGGCTTTGTCAAGCAAATGGCTTTTGACAGTTGATGAAAATATAGCATGTAGCTCCTAGGGCTAACCCCCCAACATGGCAGAGAGTGTCCCCCACACAAAGATACCTCAGGCTCAAAGTGCTCTGGGAGGGTCCACATTCCCTCAAAATCATAGCTCACAAGCATTCATTAATATATTTACCTTTTGTTAGTTAGCAAACAAACATTTATTAAATGCCTACTATGTGCTAGGCACTGTGAGACAACATGCAAACAACTATGTACAAACAAGATATAATTAGGATAAATAGGAAATAATCAAAAGATAGAAAATACTAAAATTAAAGGGGATCAATATCAGCCCTTCACTCAGACATTGATCAGCAAAGGTCCTACCTGGGAAAGGGGAGTGAGAGACTTTGCTTTCTTACTTACAGAGTGGCTTGTCATTCCCTCCAGAATCTTGGTTAGATGGTTTCTCATCTCCATCAGAATTTTATTAGCCCCCAGCTCTTTAAAACAGTACACAGGCTGAATTCTAGCTAAAAATTTAATGCCAACAAGCTCAAGTATATCTTTTGACTAAACCTTCTGGTTGCCAGGCAATTTTAAGAAATAGAAAATGAAATCAACAGCAACAGAAAAACCATTTTCTCGTCAAAGCTTAAAGAGATTTTAAAGATTATATACACATGTGTATGTATACATATTACATATGCATGTTATATATTCTTATATGTATACATTAATATAGATGTGTAAACATATATATGAATACCTATACATATATACATGTGCATGCATACACATACACACACATACATATATATACAAACATATACTGATACATTCATACTCAAACATATATACACCTACCCATTTGTCATGTAAAGAGACTAAAGCCCAGAGAAGGAATTTACCTTATCCAAAATCATATAGACACCAGGTCTCCTGATTTCCAAGTCAATGATCTTTCTATAATGCCATCTTACCTCTCACAATTAGAGCAGGGGAAAATCTTAGATTCGGGGGTAGGAGGTGGAAATAGAAGAATCAAATGCTATAAAAGCGAAACAGGACTTGATATTGCCTATGAAATGACCCAGGGAGTTGAGAGGTGAAGATTGTCTGTCCCTAATTTGATTTGCCCATATACCAATGGCTCAGCCTATGCAAAGCACTTTCTATGCATGATATAGAGGAAAAGAACTTTGGGTTTGGAATTAGGGGACATGAATCTGTGTCTTGATTCTGCCGCTTACTGACTCTGGGTCCTTGGGAAATTCATTCACTTTTTAGTTTCTCTTTCCCTATCACTGTGGCAACTGGGTGGCACAAAACCAGGGCTGGAGTCAGGAAAACCTGAGTTCAAATCCAGCCTCAGAAATTTACTTAGCTGTGTGACTCTGAACAAGTCGCTTAACCCTGTTTTCCTCAGTTTCCTCACCTGTAAAATGAGCTGGAGAAGAAAATGGCAAACCACTCTAGTATTTTTGCCAAGAAAACCCCAAATGGGGTCTCAAAGACTTGGACACAACTGAAATGACCAAACAACAACAAATTCCCCACCACTGTAATGAGGGAAGTGAGCTAGATCACCTTCACACTTCCTTATGACCCTAAAAGTCCCTGTGTCTGCTTAGAAAATTGGTGTTTTAGGTCAAGAGTCTCTTCTAGTGAACTTTCTTTTAAAACCATTCTTTGATTAAAGATTCCTAAATGAACTCCCCTGCATAGAAAACAAATTAGTTATCCTACATCAAGAAATATCCATTGTGCTATTTATTGCTACTGGTGGTAGGGTTTTTGTTTGTTTTGATTTGTTTTAATAGAATTCATTTATAATTTTTATTTTATAAATAAACTGATCCCTAAGAGTTAAATGATTTACCAAAGTCCACACAGTATTTAAACATTAAAAAAAAGTCAGGTGTCTGAACTCCTGATCCTATATTCATTTGAACTATCACTCCAGGAAGAAGGTCCTCTATTTCCTGAAACATTTCCAGTAGAATGAATAGAGACTTAATCTATATTCACAAGAAAAGTCCCTGAAAATCTGCTTAGTGGCTGGAAACCACCTGTCTTTCTGTTTAATGATTTAGAATCATGTATCTTAAGAGTGGATAAAGTTTGCTGGCTATTGGGCTGGCCTTGGAGTTAGGAAGGCCTGGGTTTGAGTCCTGCCTTTGGCACAGATTGGCTGGTGACATTGGCCAAGCCACTTAAAGCCTCAGTGCCTCCAGGCAACTCTCTAAACCTCTATGTTACAGACAGTTGCTCATCTGCATCACTGGAGTTTCCATATATGAAAGAAGTTCTGCACTATAATGAAATCATTCAGTTGTTCAGTCATTTTCAGGCATGTCCAACTCTTTGTGACCCCAATTGGGGTTTTCTTGGCAAAGACACTGGAGTAGTTTGCCATTTCTTTTTCTAGCTCATTTTACAGGTGGAGAAACTGAGATAAACAAGGCTAAATGATTTGCCCAGAGTCACACAGTTAGTAAGCGTCTGAGGATAAATTTGAACTCAAGTCTTCTTGACACTAGGCCCAGTCTTCTGTGCATTGTGCCAGTACTAAGGAAATCATAGAAACATAAAAACAATCACAAAGACAGGGACAGAAATAAACACCTAATAATCACTACTATGTACCAGGTTTTATGGTAAACATTTTATTAATATTATTTCATTTGATCCTCACAACAACTTTGGAAGGTAGGTGTTACCCTTCATTTAACAATTGAGGAAACTGAGGCAGACAGCGGTTCAGTGACTTGCCGAGGGTCACAGAGCTCCATATACCTCAGCAGCTATCCCCTGCTCCACATGGTGCCAAGCCTAGAACAGTTCACAACACCCCCTCCTGACTCTGCCTTCCCTCCAACCTCAGACTTGTGCTCCTATACCAGTTCCATTAATGTTGAGAGAGATGAGAAATATTATTCTCCATTGTCTCCTTGTTAAGTTAGATTTAATTGGTCAGCAGGGGAAACCATCATGGGTCTGTGAATTAAAGCAAGAAAGGCTTTCTGTGAGCAATTATAAGAAATCTTGATATGGTGGCTTTTGATTCCCAACACCCATGATTTGTCCTTGGAAACACATTATTCTGGCCACTTTCCTGCTCTCTGGATGGCTCTCATGCTTCTTTATCTGAGGGCAGGCCTCTTCTCTGTCCCCTGAGCTCCATAGAGGGTGGTTCAGGGCTAAGTACTGTGTTTGTTTTCCTCCCTGGTGGGTATGATTTCTTAGGAGGTTTTAAATCAGCCAGACCCTAACATAGGCCTGGCCTTGTCATCTTATCACTCCTTGAAGCCCTGGTTTGAAACAGGATGGAGAGAAGGAATTAAATAATATTGCTTTACCCAAAAAAGGTCCCAGCTTCCTCTTCTTCTCCTGTGAGGTCTAACGCAATATTGATGAAGCTGTGAACAAGTACAGCGTCCTTCTGGGGATGACTTGCTCTTCAATGGGCTTTACAAATGACCCCTCTGGACAAAGGATTAAAGGCAGTCTAGTGGCCCCACACCCACTGACAGATTTATAGCCTCTAGAACAAGATTTGAAAGATTTCCCCTACCAGAACCTCCCAGATAATGAAAGCCTAGCTCTTGCCTTTGATTGATTAAAGTCCTCAAAGGCCTGGGTTAGCTTCAAACAAAGACATATTTGAACTCTTTGTAAAGAGACATTGCCATTTATAAGGTTCTATTATAAAGTAATGGATATGATAGTTTAATTCCCAGATTCAGCAGCAAGAAAACCCAGAAAAGGGCTTTTAGTTAGAGTTCAGACTATGAAATCCTTGCTGCACATGTGGAAGAGATCAAGTAGGGTATGAGAAGGCCTTGGCATTCCATTCCTGGTAGTCACTAGCCTTACCTTCATTCTGCCATCGGTAGCTTTCATTTGAACCACTTACCAGTGGGTCACACTGAAGAATAGAGGTCAATGACCCAGTCTAGTCTGCACCATCACAGTATAGCTGATTTCCATAATCCCCAGAAAGGGTCAGGGGGCAGGGTTAGGGAAAAACAGCAGGTAGGGTAAAAAGTACGGTAGTATGGGCTATCTCTCCTGACTCCAGGATATGTCAAGAATATGGGAATCCATGATAAAGTGCCCGAGTTAAAAATTACACGTGTGGATGACAAGTAGAAACATAGGTGAAGGAAATGGACCTCTCAAAAAGTTGGTACCCAGGTCAAATACCTTGTCTTCTCACCCTAGTTATGGTTCCTCATAATTCTATCCTCATTTCATCCATAAAGACTCTGTTGCCAAGATTATACATATGTAAGATAGCTAGTCACTTATAATTGGCTATTGCAGAACAGGATAAAACTAACTTGCAAAGCTATTAAACTCATAACCACAGGCATAATTTATTTATAATTGTTGAGCAGAAGCAGTGATCATTTTTTAAAAGAAAAATAAAAGACTGGAAAATGATCCAGTTGTTTCCTTAATGCATACTCATTGTACTAGAATCTGACTGACTACTCACTCCTTTACTTAGCTCCCAACACTCAAGTGATGTCAGCGTAGAGAACACAAGATTAAAGTATTAATATGTTCTTCCAGAGACTCAGGGTTGACAACGCCAGAGCTGGTAAGAAATATAGCACATGTTTTTGTTTGTTTTGTTGGTGGTGGTGGTTTGGTTTTTTGTTTTGTTTTGTTTTGTGTTTTGGAAGGGAACTCACATTGTTTGGATCAGAAGGCAGAGATTCTTAACTTTTAATGTGTCACGGACACTCTTTGGCACTCTGTTGAAACCATCAGCCCCTTCTCAGAATAATATTTTTAAATGAATAAAATAAAATGTGTAAGATTACAAAGGAAACCAATGCATTGAAATGCAGTTTACCCATGTATATATCTATCCCTACCCATGTATATATCTAATCCCAGATTTATCTACATATCTCTATAGATTGTCTACCTATCTCTATAGAGCTATCTATATAAATCTATCTACCTGTATCTCTCTATATATATCTATCATTTTACCTAGCTCTAAATGTCTATATAAGTATCTCTAGCTCTTCTATTCCTGTAAATTTATCTAGCTATCTATTGAAAGTTCTCAATCCTAAGGTTACATGCTTCTGCCTAAGGGCGAACTGAAGTATCTCAATAAAGGGCTTTAGAAATAGAATAGACTTGAGAATTCATCTAACCCAAACCTCTCATTTTTCTGAGGTCAAGAGAGATGAAAAAAGAAACAGTAATCATATCTACTGTTCCTAACCTCAGGGATCTTTCCACTGTATTAGATAGAAGATTGGGGTTGCCAGAAGCAAATCAAGGAAAACTTTTACCTGTTACCTATGGAAAGTAGGAGTGTTAAGATGCAATCAAGAGTAGTTTGTCCAATATAGGTAATTAGAGAAATTCAAAGGTCATAAAAAGGTATAGTACAAAGAGTACAAGGTTCAGATGCCACTTTTGATGTTTACTGCTTCTGTGACTTTAGGAAAGTCACTTAAACTCTATAAGCCTCAATTCCTCAACTGTAATATGAAGGGGTTGTATGATATGACCTCTGAATCTACCTCTAGGGCTAGCTCTACAATCTTATAATTGATCAACAAGCATTGATTAAGTACTCTATACTATGTGCCAGACATTGTGTTAGTACTGCAGATAAAAAGACAAAAATGAAAAAGTCCTTGCCCTTTGGAAGTTTACAAAAACATGTGGACGATGACAAAGTACAAACAAAGTAAAAGTAAGGTAATTGGTTGAGGCTTCAATTTTTTTCTGTACTTTAAAAAATTTTACTTTTTAAAAAATTTCATGAATTGTTTTTCCCCCAACTTCTTACACTTAACCTTCAGGGGGAAAATACAAAATTATTTTAAGAGATAAGCATATTCGAGCAAATTGGCCAAAAATATTTGCCAAAAAAACTATCTCATTTAACATATTAGTCTATCACCTCTTTGTGATAAAGTGAGTAGTACTCTTCATTATTAATCTTCTAGAATTACAATTGCTTGTTGCATTGACTAGATTTTTTAAAGTTTTCAAATTTCTTCATTTTTACAACATTGATGTTATAATATAAACTGTTCTCCTGGTTCTGCCTGCTTCATTCTTCATCAGTTTATATAAGTCTCCCCAAGTTTATCTGAAACCACTCTTCATTTCTTATAGTACAATAATATTCTATTAGATCCATGTATTATAAAGTATTTAGCTTTTCTCCACAAACTATTTCAAAACTGGAAAAGGAATCCAAATGTTTTCTATGATACAAATATGGTTTTCTCAGTACAATACTATATTTGTTTGGATCATAGAGAGGCAAAAGAGAAAGAGAAAAATTGTAGACTGATATATCAAAGAATAGTAATGCAAAATTTTTTCCAAAAACTATTAGCAAAGAGACTATAGCAACATCACGAAGATTATATATTTTGATCAACCTGGATTTACACCAGGAATGCAGGGCTGGTTTAACATTAGAAAAATAACACGTACATGTATATGTGTATATACATGTACATATGTATGTATGTATGATGGAATACTATTGTGCTGTGAGAAATTATAAAGGGGAAAGTTTCAGAAAACTTGTATTAATGGATGCAGAGTGAGGTAAGCAGAATCTGAGGAACAATTTCCATAATAACCAGAAAATTGTAAAGACAAACAACTTTTAAAAGTTGGTTAACTCATCAACAAAAAGACCATCCATAGAAGACTAATGATTAAACATGCTTGTGTACACATATGTTTGATCGTGCATGTGGAAATGAACATGTTTATATACTTATATATTTCTTAAAGGGAGAGATAAATCAAAGAAATTGACTCTATCCCAATATCACTGATGAATATTGATGTAAAAATGCCAAGTTGAATACTAGGAAAGAGATTATACTTGTATATTAAAAATTCACTCTTACCAGCTTCACTCATACCAGAAATGTAAGCCTGGTCGAGCACTTGTGAAACTATTAATGTGATAACGACAAAAATAATAAAAACACATGATTATATAGACCCATAAAAAGTCTTCAATAATATATAGCATCCATTTCTGTTTTTTAAAATTCACTAAACATAAAGGAAATAAAATACCTTTTGTTATTACAATAAAAAATCAACATAAAATTCACACACTAGCATTATTTTTAATGAAGAAGTACTAGGAACTTTTCCAATAAGATAGGAAAAAAAAACAAGGATGTCGAGGTGATATTAATACATTCATTCTTTTCACTTGCATCTAACACCTTGTGACCTTATTTGGGGTTTTCTTGACAAAGATATTGGAGTGGTTTGCCATTTCCTTCTGCTAATCATTTTACAGATGAGGAAATTGAGACAGGGTTAAATGATTTCTTGGGGTCACACAGCTAGTAGTCTGAAGCCAAATTTGAACTCAGGAAGATGCATTTTCCTGACTTCAGGCCTGGCACTCTGCCCTAGTTGCCACCTAGCCCAATATTTATATAGCACTTAAGTTTTATTAAGTACTTAATGTGTGTTGTCTCACTTAATTCATACAATAATCCTGGGAGGCAAATGTTAAAATTATTATTATCCTCATTTTACAGATTAAAAAAAAACCTGAAGCTCATAAAACTCAGGAAAAAGAGAGAAAAATTATACATAATATGCATATATGTACACATATGTGCATATGTGCACTCTATATTCAAGATAACTCTAAAATACTACAAAGACACATGGAGGTCTTATGTTTACAAAACAATCTTTACAGAAATCCATTCCATAAGCATTTATTTAGTGCTATTATGTATAAGGCACTATATTAGTACTAGGCATGCAAAGGTAAAAATGGGACAGTTCCTGTTTTAAAAGAGCTTACTATAAATTGCGACCTATAGAAAAGCGAACTAACAACGAAAAACATGTGAAGCCACCTGAACGTCATATTAGTCCCAATAACTAATCTTTGTCACACAAAACTAATGATGAAACATACTTCCGGCCTCTTAATAGAGATGAGGAAGAATACAATGACAGAATTTTACATACACTGTCTGGGACTGCTACTAATTCAGTTCTATTTAACTGTTATTTTTTATAAGGGAGAGTTCAATTAAAGGACAAAGGGGAATAATAGCCAGAAACCACCATGATGTAAAAAACAAAATACATCAATAAAACTTTTGTTTGAGTGCAGTGAAAATCCATTACACTGCCTTTTCATCCTCCCATCCCCACCCCCTTTATGAGAAGAGGATCTCCCTACAGACTGTTAGGAGAATTACACCTCTCAGAGAGACCAAGTAACCAGGCCCATCTGGCTGAAACCTTGCTGCTATGGGGTTAGTTTACACTTGACATAAATCAAAACTGCTTAGCTGACAAAGTAAGTGTCATCACTTTGCCCTCTGTTCTTCTCAGCTGCTAAAACTTGTAATGTTTACAACTGGTTAAATCCCATTTGCCATCTGAGGTGTGGGACCCTGGTCATTCCACCCTAGAGAGCTTTAAACATTTCTTAATAAGAGGAGACTTAAGCTGCCTGTATTGGCACAGAGCACTGACTTACTATTATGTTTTGCTTCACCCAGTTTGGGCTTCCCCCCCACAAAAAATTGCTTTTGCCAAATTGAAGACTTCTTTGATTTGGATTTTTTAGATAGAGACGTAATTTCTTCCAACTTGGCTGTAACTCTGGGGAACTCCCAACTCACGTACATTTACGTTAACAACCACATGGCTCAGTCCCTTGACATTTATCTCCACCCTAGTCTTGCACCCCCACTCCCCAACTAGCTCTGCCTCTCTGCTTATGATAGATTTCCCTGGGACCATAATTTCATTCAAAGTCTGGTTTCTGCATGAGTCAGAGAGGCCCTGTCCAATGACTGCCAGGAGGCACAATATAGACCTTTTCAATCCCTAGAGGCCTTATTCTTCCATCTGACAATTATTAGAAGTTAACTGAAACATCTTCCCAATATTCTCTATCAAATATGGTCAGGCAGAAAGGTCAGAAAGTCAACTAGAAACCAGCAAACATGAGCACACTTACCTCAACGTTAGCACTTGAACGTTTATGATTATAATGTTCACTGGTAGCAATAAATTCAGGAATGGAAAGAAAATATATTTGTAGAATGGAAAAAAACCCTGAATATTGATGTTTTAGGTTAATTTAATATACTAGCAAATAACCATTTAAATATAGTAGACCTCAGGTAAATTGAACCTTTATTTTCTAAATCATCAACAAAGTAAGTATTGTGTGAAGAACACCTGTTTTGTTTGTGTGTTTATGTGCTATGATTTTTGTTTGGTTTGGTTTCATTTTAGGTGGGGGGAGTGGCAAAGAAAGTATAGGAAAGATATGCAAATTACTCCCTGGAACAATAGAAGCAGCCCCATCTTTCCCCCTCTTGCTCAGGGATTTGTAAACAAATCAACGTTATCATTGTTCCTATGAAAGGAATGACATTTTGTCTCTGTTTAGCCACCTCTATGTGCTAGTAGATTGTGAGCTGCCCCAGCTTAAGTGGACTTTCCTAGAGACCCCTGCTTGTTCATATCTATGTCAGACCTATCATACAATGAACTGTCTTGCTTAGCATAATGGTCTTCTACCTCAGGAAATGAGAAGCAGCCCAGTAGAGTAGATTGACAGAGAGCCACAAAATCAAGAAATCTTGAGTTCAAGTCTCATCTTTGATGTATGTTGGCTATGTATTTGGTATATGTTGTTATTATTCAATCATTCATCCCTATCTAACTCTTCATGACCTATCCATGGGGTTTTCTTGGCAAAGATATTGGAACAGTTCACTATTTCCTTTTCCAGTGTGTCCCCATTTTACAAAGGAGGAAATGAGATAAATAGGGATTATGTGACTTGCCCATGGTCACATAGTGGGTAACTGTGTGCAGATTTGAACTCAAATCTTCCTAACTCCTGGCCTGGTGCTACATCCACTGAGCCAGCCAACTAGTGGCCCTACCTAGTTATATGGCATGCAGCAATCCTTAAACCTCATTGAGGTTAAAAACTTTCATCAAGCTCTTTAACCTCAGTGAATTTCAGGTAGATGTGTAAGACTGTAGGTCATAGAGAAGGTTCCAACTTGCACTGGTAAAGCGAATTTCCTCATGGGGGAGTTCCCTGCATCAGTGAAATCCTAAGTCCAGTCCCTATAGTGTATGTGTGTAATGTACATACACACATACATATATTAGATACTTAATGAATATTTGTTGATTTTACTACAACAATATGCATGCAATGTTGTAGTTAATTCACACTGTACATAAGGATTTCCCTCGATAAAATGTAAGATCCTTGAGGACAAGGACTACTTTTTAATCTTTATTTTTATCTTTTCTCAGTCATTCAATGGTCAATAAGCATTTATCAAGCACTTACAATATACCAGGTTACTCTGTGCTAAGCCCTGAGGATACAAAGAAAGGCGAAAAATTAATAACAAAAACAACACCCTCCCCCCCCCAAAAAAAAGTTCCTACCTTCAAGAGAATACATTCTTTTTTGTTGTTGCTGTTCTTATTTGTTTGTTGTTGGGTTTTTTTGGAGACAATTGGCATTATGTGATTTGCCCAGTCACACAGGTAGTAAGAATTTGAGGCTGCATTTGAACTCAGATCTTCCTGACTCTAAGGCCAGTGCTCTGTTTACTGTGCTAACTAACTGCTGAAGGATACATTCTAATGTGGGGGGGTGGGGATCATGACGGGCTGAGTACATATAAGGCATATAGAGAGTATGTGCAGATATTTTAAAGGGGAAAGCATTAGAAATTGGGGGAACCAAGAAAGGACTGCAGAAACATAGATTTGAGCTAAGTTTTGAAGGAAGCCAGGAAAATTAAGAGGCAGAGATGTGGTGTTCCTCAGTCAGTTCCTAGCACATTAGTTGTTGTGTTGTTTTTCAATCATATCCGACTCTTTGTGGCCCCATTTGGGGTTTTCTTGGCAAAGATGCTGGAGTGGTTTCTCATTTCCTTCTCCAGATCATTTTACAGATGAGGAACTGAGGCAAACAGGGTTAAGTACTTGCCTAGCATCACACAGCTAGTAAGTGTCTCAAGCCAGATTTGAACTCATAAAGATGAGTCTTCCTAACTCCAAGCCCAGTGTTCTATCCACTGTGTCACCTAGCTGCTCTGCTAGCACATAGAAAGTGATTAATAAATTCATGTTGAATTGAAATCAGACAGAATCTGCAATGTCATATTGCACCTGTCTAAAATGAGGGCTGCTGCCTCATTTGTTATATAACAAAGCCAGCACAGATGTTTGGGCTGTTTCCATATAATGCCAAACAAACCTTTGAATGAAGGAAAAGCATGAGCTGGGGTTCACAGTAACTTCTTTTTATTTTAGCCCCATTTTGAACAACCAGGTGCTTTCTAGGTTTTTCTCCCCCTATGAAAGGAGTATATGCCAGCTAAAAATCCCCATGATTGAACATAAGTATATCATTTCTTATTAGTGTCATGGGCCAAGTCTGGCTGTCAGTGATTTCAGTTTTTAGCACCTTCATACAGTTCTGGGTAGACAGCCAAATCCACAGAACAAAAGGTTCAGGGTCAAACAGTTGGAAATATTCATTTCTCTGACCATTCATTTTGATGTATAACCAAATATTGTGTCATTCAATTTGAGATGATACAAATAAAACAAACAAACAATAGAAGATAAAAATATTTAACAAGACACAGTCCCTTTCCCAAGAATCTTTCAGACAATTAAGGGTGATTAAACATTAGAAGGGAACGGAAAGAAAGGACTTGAGTTCAAATCCCAGATCTCTCACTTGATACCTGTTTGACATTAGGAAAGTCATGTAATGTCTCAGGGCCTCAGTTTCCTTATCAGTAAAATGAAGGAATTAGGCTAGATGTCCTCTAAGTTCTTTTTAAAGTCTAAATGATACTACATTTGCAAATAAGTGTGATAAAAGGTAGAATGTAACTGGGGTTAAGAATAAGTCTACATAAAATGCTATGATAAAGACAGGTGACATGATAAAAGAAGTCATAAAACCTAAGTCATTCATTAGGAAAACTATATGAGTGGCAGTATGAATGAAAGATATGTGACCTAAATCCCATTTATTGGATTCGATGTTAGAGAAACATAAGATTTGAGCCCCAAATCCAATGCCTATACTAGTAACAGTCCAGGCAGGACTCACAAATCAGTTAGACTATAAACTATTAGTAGTTAAATCAGTTAATCAATAAACATTTATGTAAATGCTTACCAAGTGCCTGGCACTGTGCTAAGGACTAAGGATACAAAAAAAGGTGAAAGAAAATCTTTGCTCTCAAAGAGTTCACAATCCAATCTTGGACAGAATATGTAAACAGCTATGTACAAAAGAGTACATACAGTATAAATAGGACATAATTAACAGAGAGAATGCAATAAAACTAAGGTGAATTGGGAAAAGTTTTTTGTAGAATTTTGTAGAATTTGTGGCAATTGAAGAAAGCCCAGAAAGCCAGGAGACAGAGACAAGGAGGGAGAACATTATAGGCATAGAAGAGAGCCAGTTGAAGTGAATTGTCCAGGGAGTTGAAGTGTCTTATTAGAAGAACAACAAGGAGGCCTACATATGTGTGTGTGTATGTGTGTATGTGTGTGCATGTGCATATGTATGTATAGATAGATAGATCTATATATGTCTGTATGTATATATGTATGCATGTGTATGCATGTGTGCGCATGTACATGTGTGTGTGTGTGTGTGTGTAGGTATGAAACAGAATGTGTAGGTATGGAGGGGAGGAATGAGAAGGGAATAAGCTTTTACAAAATGTCTACTATGTTCCAGGTACTGTGCTAAACAATTTACAAATATTGTCTCATTTGATAAACACCGCACACACACACACACACACACACACACACACATATTGGGGGCAGTTAGGTGGCATAGTGGATAGAGTACTGGGCTTGGATACAAGAAGACATGAGTTTAAATACAGCCTCAGACACTTATTACCTGTGTGACCCTGGGCAAGTCACTTAATTCTGTTTGTTTCAGTTTCTCATCTGTAAAAAGCTGGAGAAGGAGATGGCAAACCATGCCAGTGTCTTTGCCAATAAAACTCCAAATGTGGTCATCAAGAGTCACACATGACTGAAATGACTGAACAAATGTGTACATATAGACATACTTATGTGCATATAATTTATATATCCTATGCACTTAAAAGTGTTTAGTATAATAGTGGATAAAGTACAGGGTCTGAAGTCAGGAAGATTTGAGTTCAAATGTGACCTCAGAAACTTACTGTGACTGAAACTTAGCCTCAAGTAAATCACTTAACCTTTGTCTACCTCAATTTCCTTATCTGCAAAGTGAGGGTATTAATAGTACCTACCCTTCAGTGTTTTTGTGAGGATCAAATGGAATAATATTTGCAAAAGTGCTTAGCGCAGTTCCTGGCACATAGTACGTATTGAGTAAATCATTACTTTCTTCCCTTTCTTCTCTTCCCTCCCCTAATGTACACATTTCTAATGGATTCATTACATATTACATACAAATACACATACCTTACATGCACACGAATTCATGTAAATATTGATAGCCATATAGGTGTAGGTACAGCTATAGGTATAGACTGAGATATCAAAGATATTGATGATTATATCTTTGATGATAGAGACTTAGAAACTGACTTCCAACTACATCATCTGGAAAATATGCATTCTTCATCATTTAGATTTTCTTGAATGGATTCTTATAATGTCTATAAAGGGCTTTTGTAAGCCTTAAAGCGCTATTCAAGTATGAGCAAGCCTTATGGCTATTGTTAGACAAGATCCTTTTTGGGCATTATGAATTATGTTTGGTGCATCTACAGCATTTTGGGGCTTAATACCTACAGAAAGACATATACAAAGAGGAGCACTGGGAAAATTATAGATCATAGGATCATAAACTTAAGGCTGAAACACACCTTAGAGGTTGTGCAGTTCAATGCCTTCATTTTACACATGAGGAAACTGAGGCTCAGAGAGGTCAAATGATTTGTCTAAGTCAAGCAGTTCTTAAGAAGGACCTCACTATCAATAAGCAATCCAGCTTCATTTGGGGCTTTGTGCTGGACCTCATCCACATGAAAGGTGAGTTCCTTTAGCAAGAATACAACTTTCACTTTTATGCCTCCCTTGACATTAATAAGATGATTTTTTTTCTTTGACTGGATGTTTCTATCTTGCCTGGTATGGAAGTGCTGCAGTTACTCATGGTTCTGAACCCACTATTGATCCACACAGAAACTTGTGCCTGCTCCATTTCTGATCTAGGATAGCTCACCCCTTTTTAGGTAGCCTTGTGGACCTATGCTTCTGAGGACTCACTATTTTTAGCACCTGATAGATACTACAACTCTGACCTCCTAAGTTCAAGTGATCCGCCAAACTCAGCCTGTGTTCAGTAGAAGGGGTTATAAGTATGAGCCATCACACCTGACTTTCTTTTTTCCAGAGGACTTAAAAAAAGTTCTCAATCTTGTGTCATTTATCCAAGAATCTTTCATAATCTTAACATATGAGGTACAAGAGCTTTGGTGAAGACAAAATTTAAGGTTGCATTTTTATTATTGAAATAAAATACTTTATAAAATTATAAAACAAGAAATCCCATGAGGTTATTGAATAATTCAGCAATTGAAAGGAATCTCAGTAGCACTCTAGTCCAACCCATACACAAAAGGAATCCATTTTATTAAAAAAGTTATAACAATTTTACAACAAAATTTATAATTTGTAATATAACTCATAAGTGGACATCTTGCCACTTTTTGAACTCCTCAAAGAGGAGTAGTCTACTACCTTTTTGGCTGCCCATGTCATTTGTGAACAGCATTTATTGGTAGAAAGAGCTTCTTGACATCAATCCATAATTTGCATCTTTTCATCTTTCTTCTCATTATATCTCATTCTGCCTTCTGAAGCCAAACAGGACAAGTCTAATCAATTTTTTCCATGAGGAAAGTCCATCAAATATTTAAAGACAATTCTAATGCTCCATCCCAACCTGCTGTTCTCCAGCTTCTTCCCTTTCACATTTATATACATATAGAAATATTTATGTACTTACACATAGAAATATCCTGATGTAGATAGAAAAAAGACAGACAGACAGACATGTAGATAGATAGATAGATAGATAGATAGATAGATAGATAGATAGATAG